>NC_084618.1:1691061-1776061 GCF_033978795.1 Nerophis ophidion | reverse complement strand
ACACACACACTTAGATAAATATACCGGCCCCCCAACATGTTTTTCTCTAAATTTGGCCCGAGTCAAAATAATTGCCCAGGCCTGCCCTAACTGAAGGTGGAACGTGTCCCAATACTTAAGTCTATATTGAATATGGATGTTTTTAAGAATACGGTTTGCATTGGCTTGTGCGCGCTTAATAAAGTAGAGAATGCGCTCCTCTTTGTTTACTTTGTCCACGAGCTGCCAATTCCGTGGAAGTACACACGTGGCCCGGCCTAGCACGGGATAGGAAAACCCCACATTTCTGCATTTTTGAGCCCTGTGAAGTCTGAACTGTTTTCCAAGGAAGCCGCTGATGGCGGTGCGGTGAGGTTCTATGGACCCACCCGCTGATCACGAGGCTGTCGTCAAACAGGTAGACCTTGATGTGCTGCACGCCGATAGTCTCGTTGAAGCGCTGCGGCACCAGCAGCCTCAGCAGGCCTCTCAGGTCGGGCGTGTGGTAGAGAGAGACGCGCATCTGTGACTTGAAGCGCCGCAGCAAGGGCAGCAACATGGTCCTGGAGTTCAGCTGTCCTGCAAAAAAAAAAAAGAAGCAACGAACGGGGGAGAGCGGGATGAGCGCCGCCTTGGGGAAGAAGGACGGGGTCACGGACCTCGTGAGCCTCGCGTGTAGTCCAGCAACACTGAGACTTTCAGGCCGGGGTGGTGGCTGTTTTCTTGCGAGCTCTGCAGGGCTTCCTGCATGCAGTCCACCTGCAGAAAGAACAACAACATGCAGGAGTTTTAAAGGCCTACTGAAATGAGATGTTCTTATATAATAGCAGCTCCATTCTATGTGTCATACTTCATCATTTCGCCATATTGCCATATTTTTGCAGAAAGGATTTAGTAGAGAACATCCACGATAAAGTTGGCATCTTTTGGTCGCTAATAAAAAAGCCTTGCCTGTACCGGAAGTAGCAGACGATGTGCGCGTGACGTCACGGGTTGTGGAGCTCCTCACATCTGAACAGTGTTTATAATCATGGCCACCAGCAGCGAGAGCGATTCGGACCGAGAAAGCGACGATTTCCCCATTAATTTGAGCGAGGATGAAAGATTCGTGGATGAGGAAAGTGAGAGTGAAGGACTAGAGAAAAATAAATGAAAAAAATAAAAGGGCAGTGGAAGCGATTCAGATATTATTAGACACATTTACTAGGATAATTCGGTGGCAGAGGGGTTAGTGCGTCTGCCTCACAATACGAAGTTCCTGCAGTCCTGGGTTCAAATCCAGGCTCGGGATCTTTCTGTGTGGAGTTTGCATGTTCTCCCCGTGAATGCGTGGGTTCCCTCCGGGTACTCCGGCTTCCTCCCACTTCCAAAGACATGCACCTGGGGATAGGTTGTTTGGCAACACTAAATTGGCCCTAGTGTGTGAATGTGAGTGTGAATGTTGTCTGTCTATCTGTGTTGGCCCTGCGATGAGGTGGCGACTTGTCCAGGGTGTACCCTGCCTTCCGCCCGATTGTAGCTGAGATAGGCGCCAGCGCCCCCCGCGACCCCGAAAGGGAATAAGCGGTAGAAAATGGATGGATGGATGGATGGATGGAATTCTGGAAAATCCCTTATCTGCTTATAGTGTTACTAGTGTTGTAGTGAGATTATACTGTCATACCTGAAAGTCGGAGGGGTGTGGCCACAGATGTGGTGACCGCCAGTGTTTCTGAAGGAAGCCACGTTTCTCGACGAGGCGAAGCGAAGGCGGCAAGTCGGGCCGGACTGAGCATTTTTTTCCCCCTCCTACACAGTGGAAGCATTCCATGTTCGGGGGCGGCAGGTCGGAGGAAGCAAGAGAGTCCGCAGCTGCCTCTGATACGTGCACGAGGAATGATGCAAGCTCCGCTCATGTCTACGGTAAGAGCCAACTTATTGCCACAATATTCTTACCGAAAGCTGCCGGTTGACATGTGGTCGGGAACCATGTTCGCTTGACCGCTCTGTTCCACAGTAAAGCTTCACCTTCGGGAATGTAAACAAGGTGCTGTGTTTGTGTTGCTAAAGGCAGCCGCAATACACCGCTTCCCACCTACATCTTTCTTCTTTGACGTCTCCATTATTAATTGGACAAATTGCAAAAGATTCAGCAACACAGATGTCCAGAATACTGTGTAATTATGAGATTAAAGCAGACGACTTATTGCAGGGATCGGGCTGGAAAAAAATGTCCGCTACAATGCGTGACGTCATGCGCACGCGTCATCATACCGCGACGTTTTCAACAGGACGCTTTGCGCGAAATTTAAAATTGCA
This sequence comes from Nerophis ophidion, assembly GCF_033978795.1. Lineage (NCBI taxonomy): Eukaryota > Metazoa > Chordata > Actinopteri > Syngnathiformes > Syngnathidae > Nerophis > Nerophis ophidion. The sequence continues at coordinate 1,773,784 of NC_084618.1, read as the reverse complement.
ATTTAGTCAACTAACTTGGCCGTATTGTCATGTGTTGCAATGTTAATATTTCATCATTGATATATAAACTATCAGACTGCGTGGTCGCTAGTAGTGGCTTTCAGTAGGACTTTAAATAGGTTTGCACAAAATGACTGCAATCTTCATTCAATATCTAAAAGACAACATTTAAGAATTCGATCTAAAAACCCCTTGGGCAATTGGGATCTTTTGAAGAAGACATCATGCAAGGTGACTGAAAATAAATCAATCCATCCATTTTCTACCGCGTCCCTTTCAGATAAACCGTCAAGTTAAAATAAAAATTGCACGCTCGATTCCCAGTACATTCACAGTTTATAAAGGACAAGTTGAACAAAAAGTCAATTATTAATACCGTCCCTTTTTTTTGGGCCATAGCCAATAGAGCTGCGAATCTTTGGGTGTCCCACGATTCGATTCAATATCGATTCTTAAGGGTCATGTTCAATTCAAAATAGATTTTTTTTTTCAATTCAACACGATTCTTGATTCAAAAGGATTGTGTATTCATTCAATACATAGATTTCATCAGGATCTACCCCAGTCTGCTGACATGCTAGCAGAGTAGTAGATTTATGTAAAAAGCTTTTATAATTGTAAAGGACAATGTTTTATCAACTGATTGCAATAATGTAAATTTGTTTGAACTATTAAAGGAAGCAAAAATATGACTTATTTTATCTTTGTGAAAACATTGGACACAGTGTGTTGTCCAGCTTATGAGATGCCATCCAAGTGTAAGCCACTGTGACACTATTGTTCTTTTTGATTATTATCATAAATGTCTAATGATAATGTCAATGAGGGATTTTTAATCACTGCTATGCTGAAATGATAACTAATATTGATACTGTTGTTGATAATATTCACTACTTTTGTTTTGTTCTGTGTGGTGTTTGTGTCTCCTCTCAATTGTTCTGTTTATTGCAGTTCTGAGTGTTGCTGGCTCAGCTTTGCTTTTGGATTTGGATTGCATTGTTATGGTATTGCCGTGTATTGTTTTGTTGGATTTATTAAAAAATAAATAAATAAATAAAATAAAAATGTATTTTTTTAAAAAGGAGAATCGATTCTGAATCGCACAACGTGGAGCATGGAGGGTGGGACTTCTGAGAATGTATAATTGTCATGTCAAATTCTAAAGGGGTTAGAACAAGCTGGAACGAACGGATGTGTCGTTCTGGTTTGGTCTCGCTTTGCAAAGCTTGTTATTATTTGTTTGTTATTTTAATAAATCATTTTAAAGCTATTTGTCACTAAAGGATCGTCTTTAAGAAATGTCCACGACATGCGCCACACTGTGAACCCACACCAAACAAGAATGACAAAAAACATTTCGGGAGAACAACATAAACACAACAGAACAAATACCCAGAACCCCTTGCAGCACTAACTCTTCCAGAACGCTAAAATATTACCACCAAACCCCGGCCACCCCATTTTTATTTTATTTTCAAATGTGTTAGCCTGTGGAAAAAGTTAATGTTGATATTTACCTCAGAAGGCTGCAAATAGAAAAGAGGCATTAATTTTTGAAATTATATTTTATTTAATATACCACTGATGTTTTTTCATTTGTTTTTTGAAAGTTGATTTTGCACTATTACGTTATGTAAGCTCTGCCTGTTGCATGGGAGGAAGCCCGAGTAACCCATGCAGTCACGGGGAGAACATGCTAACTCCACACAGAAAGATACCGAGCCCGGGATTGAACCCAGGATTACTCAGGACCTTCGTATTGTGAGGCAGATGCACTAACCCCTGGACCACCGTGCTGCCCTATTTAAGCCTTGCTTGTTCAATATTCATTGCAAAACTTGTTTGGGTCCCTATTAAAAAGGTTCATTTGTTCAACTTTGGCCCGCGGCTTTGTTCAGTTTTACATTTTGGCCCACTCTATATTTGAGTTTGACACCCCTGCGTTACATGGACTGATAGATCAGAAGTTTATCTTAGAGATTTAAGTGTTGAAAGTAAAAAAATATATTTATTAATGTTTATAACTTACATTCAAGACTAATGGCTGAAACCCTTCCGGGTCCCCAGGATCTGTAACAATCACCCCAAGGGTTATATCAAACACTGCCAACAACCGGCACTTCATTCTTGCTCTCCGTACCCCCCACGAGTCTCTTCAGCCAGGCCGAGTTGGCTTCACTGCTTTGGTTCTAACGAACAGTTGACACTGGCCGGCTCACTGACTATCGCCCAAAAAAGGGAGGGTAATTGACTTTTTGTTTAACTCGTCTTTATAAAACGTACTGTGAATGGAGCGTGCAATTTTTATTTTAACTTGGATTATCCTAACAGAAACAAGCGGTAGAAAATGGATGGATGGATGATTTTCAGTCACCTTGTCTTTCCGGGAAGATGAAGAAAGGACAGAAAGAGCATTGAAACGTTCTCTGAGGGAGTCCAAGACAAACAAGTTGTGGAGGGGGGCGTGGTCGGCGTGCCTACTGCGGGAAGGGAGTGTGTCTGGCCCGGCTTTGAAGCCCAGCCGACAGGTGATTAGATAACCAGGCCCAGCTGGGCAATCTACTCACCTGCCAGCTGGGCTTCGAAGCTGGGCCATGCAGCATCCCAGCACTGGGAGCAGAAACGTGTAAAGTGCTTTGAGACACTAGAGCATGGGTGTCAAACTCTGGCCCACGGGCCAAATTTGGCCCGCCGTGTAATTTCATTTGGCCCTTGAGGTAATATCAAATTAAGATTAGAGCTGGCCCGCCGGTATTATACAGCGGCGATGCCTCTGCAACACTGCATTCACCGCTGATACTCGTACTTGCCAACCCTCACGATTTTCCCGGGAGACTCTCAAAGTTCAATGCCCCTCCCGAAAATCTCCCGGGGCAACCACTCCTCCGAATTTCTCCCGATTTCCACCCAGACTACAATATTGGGGGCGTGCCTTGAAGGCACTGCCTTTAGCGTCCTCTACAGCCTGTCGTCACGTCCGCTTTTCCGCCATGCAAACAACGTGCCAGCCCAGTCACATAATATACAGTATGTGGCTTCACACAAGTGAATGCAAGGCATACTTGGTCAACAGCCATAAGGGTCACGCTGAGGGTTCCCATTTAAACAACTTTATCACTTTTACAAATATGCGCCACACTGTGAAGCCACACCAAACAAGAATGACAAACACACTTCGGGAGAACATCCGCACCGTAGCACAACATAAACACAACAGAAGAAATACCCAGAACCCCTTGCAGTGCTAACTCTTCCGGGACACTACAATATACACCCTCGCTACCACCAAACCTTGCTCCCACCCCACAATTTTTATTTAAATTTTATTTGATATGCCATTGATATTTTTTAATCATTATTATTATAATTTGAAACTCGGTTTTGCATGTGACTATAAAGTTATATAAGCCTTGCTTGTTTAATATTCAATGCAAAACTTATTTTGGTCCCTGTTAAAAGGTTCATTTGTTCAACATTGGCCCGTGGCTTTGATCAGTTTTAAATTTTGGGCCACTCTGTATTTGAGTTTGACAGCCCTGCACTAGAGAAAAGCTCTATATAAATGTAATTCACATTTGGGGGGCGAGGCTGTTTGTCGGAGAGCGAATGGCCATTTTTACTCCATTGTTGTTTTTCTGTTGGCAGAACTCATGCTATGAGTCACGCCATTTACCAGATGTCACGCCTACACTTACAAGATTAATTGGACGTATTTGCATAATACAGTGGGGCCAAAAAGTATTTAGTCAGCCAGCGATTGTGCAAGTTCTCCCACTTCAAAAGATGACAGAGGTCTGTCATTTTCATCATAGGTACACTTCAACTGTGAGAGGCAGAATGGGGAAAAAAATCCAGGAATTTTAAAGAATTTATTTGTAAATGATGGTGGAAAATAAGTATTTGGTCAACCATTCAAAGCTCTCACTGATGGAAGGAGGTTTTGGCTGAAAATCTCAGGATACATGGCCCCATTCATTCTTTCCTTAACACGGATCAATCGTCCTGTCCCCTTAGCAGAAAAACCGCCCCAAAGCATGATGTTTCCACCCCCATGCTTCACAGTAGGTATGGTGTTCTTGGGATGCAACTCAGTATTCTTCTTCCTCCAAACACCACCAGTTGAGTTTATACCAAAATGGATACATGGATGATACAGCAGAGGATTGGGAGAATGTCATGTGGTCAGATGAAACCAAAATAGAACTTTTTGGTATAAACTCAACTCGTGGTGTTTGGAGGAAGAAGAATACTGAGTTGCATCCCAAGAACACCACACCTACTGTGAAGCATGGGGGTGGAAACATCATGCTTTGGGGCTGTTTTTCTGCTAAGGGGACAGGACGATTGATCCGTGTTAAGGAAATAATGAATGGGGACATTTGCAGGAATGGGGGCCGACAGTCGACCTGATTATGTGATATTATGGCACCAGGGGATATTTGGAAGATTGGCCCAGGATGTTGCAAGCGCCTTCATTAAATGTATTGTTCTTGATTCTTCCCCTTGCATACTCTTTTGGGCAGATAACTGTGGAGGTCTAAATGACCACTGGACGCTGTACACGGCTCTTGCCCAATGTGCAAACGCAGAATGGGGCCCACCCGAGATTGTGATCAAATATCTGGAGAAAGGGCAGATTCAGTCCAGCAAATGAAAACTCAAGAAAACATCTATACGTTTGATGACTTTGTAAATCTTTGTAAGACAGCATCAAGATAGATTGGGTTTCCTTTGTTTTCTCAAAATCAGCGAGAAGTGAGTTACTAGGTTTTGCCTTTGGACGGACGGGAGACCTGCTCCCAGTGCCACCCACACTGGTTTAAATGAAACTTAGATAATGGGCTTCACTATGTAAAGCGCTTTGAGTCACTAGAGAAAAAGCGCTATATAAATATAATTCACTTCACTTCACACAAACACCGATAGCCGTACAGTTTAAGTCAGGCAAGGTCGTCTCGGCAATTCCTTCCCGCTTGTGCAACTTTCACTAGCAGAGCCAGAGGCACATCGCTAACTAATAATAGCGGGCTGACGTTAATTGTAAAACCGTCGATCCTTTGATAGCCCGCCAAATTGCGCCGCCTTTTCGATTTTGATCACAGAGAGCGTGGTTTATTTTAACTCGGTAGCAGACTTCCCGACTGTCTGGCGTTCAGACTTGTCCTTTACTGCTGTTTCCTCCATAGTGGCGTGCACAAACACAAAAGCAGTCCCAGAGAAGCACCTGACTTGCAGCCATGTTGTTATGAGGATATGAAATACATTCAATGACAGCTAAACAAATCTGTTGCTGATCGGATCTTTCCGCTGGTGTTCTGTTATTGTTCAGCTCTTTGTTTTCCCGTCTCTATTTAGAGCAGGGGTCACCAACCTTTTTGGGTACTGATTAATGCCAAGGGCTACCAGTTTGATACACACTTAAATAAGTTGCCAGAAATAGCCAATTTACCTTTAATAAATAAATATATGTATATATTATACATATATATAAAAAATGGGTACTTCTGTCCGTCATCCCGTCGTACATTTTTTTTCCTTTTACGGAAGTTTTTTTTGTAGAGAATAAATGATGAAAAAAACACTAAATTGAACGGTTTAAAAGAGGAGAAAACACGAAAAAAATTAAAAATACATTTTGAAACATAGTTTATCGTCAATTTCGAGTCTTTAAAATTCAAAATTCAACCGAAAAAAATAAAGAGAAAAACTAGCTAATTCGAATCTTTTTAAGAAAAAATTTAATAAATAATTTATGGGACATCATTAGTTATTTTTCCAGATTAGGATTAATTTTGATGACATGTTTTAAATAGGTTAAAATCCAATCTGCACTTTGTTAGAATATATAACAAATAACACCAAGTTATATTTCTAACAAAGACCAATCATTAATTTCTTCTAGATTTTCAAGAACAAAAATTTTAAAAGAAATTCAAAAGACTTTGAAATAAGATTTAAATTTGATTCTACAGATTTTCTAGATTTGACAGAATTTTTTTTTTGACTTTTAATCATAATAACTTTGAAGAAATATTTCACAAATATTCTTCGTTGAAAAAACAGAAGCTAAAATGAAGAATTAAATTAAACTGTATTTATTATTCTTTACTATAAAAAAAATAATAATACTTGAACGTTGATTTAAATTGTCAGGAAAGAAGGTAAAAAGGTATATGTGTTTAAAAATCCTAAAATCATTTTTAAGGTTGTATTGTTTCTCTAAAATTGTATTTCTGAAAGTTATAAAAAGCAAAGTAAAAAAAATAAATGAATTTATTTAAACAAGTGAAGACCAAGTCTTTAAAATATTTTCTGGGATTTTCAAATTCTATTTGAGTTTTGTCTCTCTTAGAATTAAAAAAGTTCAGCAAAGCGAGACCAGCTTGCTAGTAAATAAATACAATTAAAAAAATAGAGGCAGCTCACTGGTAAGTGCTGCTATTTGAGCTATTTTTAGAACAGGCCAGCGGGCGACTCATCTGGTCCTTACGGGCGACCTGGTGCCCGCGGGCACCGTGTTGGTGACCCCTGATTTAGAGGTTAATTGTAAATGTATTTTTAACCGGTTGTCACTTTGCCTTTGTCTGTCGGAAAATAATAATTTGCTTGAAGATGCAACCTGAGATAGACCGATTACAGCTGCCGATATTTGGCATATATAGGTATCGTCCTCTTAATTGGTATCAATCTTTTTTTCTTTTAAACTTCAGCAGATAAAATATATATACATATGATACAATTATTAAATATTTTTTATATATATATATACACATATATAAATACATACATATATATATACATATACACACACATATATACATACATATACACATACAAACATACATATATATATATATATATATATATATATATATACACATATACACACACACACACAGTGGGGCAAAAAAGTATTTAGTCAGCCAGCGATTGTGCAAGTTCTCCCACTTCAAATGATGACAGAGGTCTGTCATTTTCATCATAGGTATACTTCAACTGTGACAGACAGAATGTGGAAAAAAAATCCAGTAATCCACATTGTAGGAATTTAGAAGAATTTATTTGTAAATGATGGTGGAAAATAAGTATTTGGTGACTTCAAACAAGGAAGATCTCTGGCTCTCACAGACCTGTAACTTCTTCTTTAAGAAGCTCTTCTGTCCTCCACTCGTTACCTGTATTAATGGCACCTGTTTGAACTTGTTATCTGTATAAAAGACACCTGTCCACAGCCTCAAACAGTCAGACTCCAAACTCCACTATGGCCAAGACCAAAGAGCTGTCGAAAGACACCAGGAAAAGAATTGTAGACCTGCACCAGACTGGGAAGAGTGAATCTACAATAGGCAAGCAGCTTGGTGTGAAAAAATCAACTGTGGGAGCAATTATCAGAAAATGGAAGACATACAAGACCACTGATAATCTCCCTCGATCTGGGGCTCCACACAAGATCTCATCCCGTGGGGTCAAAATGATCATAAGACAGTGAGCAAAAATCCCAGAACCACACGGGGGGACCTGGTGAATGACCTGCAAAGAGCCGGGACCAAAGTAACAAAGGTTACCATCAGTAACACACTACGCCGACAGGGAATCAAATCCTCCAGTGCCGGACGTGTCCCCCTGCTTAAGCCAGTGCATGTCCAGGCCTGTCTGAAGTCTGCCAGAGAGCACATGGGAGAATGTCATGTGGTCAGATGAAACCAAAATAGAACTTTTTGGTATAAACTCAACTATACGTGTTTGGAGGAAGAAGAATACTGAGTTGCATCCCAAGAACACCATACCTACTGTGAAGCATGGGGGTGGAAACATCATGCTTTGGGGCTGTTTTTCTGCTAAGGGGACAGGACGATTGATCCGTGTTAAGGAAAGAATGAATGGGGCCATGTATCCTGAGATTTTGAGCCAAAACCTCCTTCAATCAGTGAGAGCTTTGAATGCTTGACCAAATACTTATTTTCCACCATCATTTACAAATACATTTTTAAAAATTCTTACAATGTGAATTTCTGGATTTTTTTCCCACATTCTGTCTCTCACAGTTGAAGTGTACCTATGATGAAAATGACAGACCTCTGACATCATTTTAAGTGGGAAAACTTGCACAATCGCTGGCTGACTAAATACTTTTAGTCATCTCGTTCTGATCAAAATTATTCAACCCCCATAAAATTTTGGTGTTTTAGCAAGTTGGACATTTATTCCGTATTTTGTTAATAGTCATATCAAATAAAGATGTGTCAAATAGACGAATGCAACTTAAATTGTAACACTGTATTTTACAAAATAGCAAAAAAGGACTTCATATCTCATTGACAAAATGATCCAACCCCCTAGTTCCATGCATCTTTAGTACTTAGTAGAACAGTAATGACATCCTTCAAAGGTGATACATAAGCTTCTTGCAAGCATCTCCAGGTATTTGAGCCCATTCCTCTTGGGCAAAGGCCTCCAGTTCATTCATATTCTTGGGCTTATGTGCTGCAACTGTCTTCTTCAAGTCCCACCACAGCTTTTCTACAGGATTTAGGTCTGGCCACTCCAGAGTCTTCCAGCCCTTCTTCTGATGTTGATTTGGAGGTATGCTTGGGATCCTTGTCCTGTTGGAAGGTCCAACGTCTCCCAAGCCTTAGCTTCCTCACTGACTTCATGACATTTGCAGCTAATATATCCTGCTAGGAAAGAGAATTCATAATGCCTTGAACGCCCTGGAGATTCCCGCTACCTGAGGCAGAGAAACAGCCTCAGAGCATGATTGACCGCCCACCATGCTTAACAGTAGGAAAGGTGTTCTTCTCTTTGTAAGCTTCATTTTGTCTCCTCCAGACATAACCTTGATTCATAGGCCCAAAGAAATCCAGTTTTGTCTCATCACTCCATAGAACAGTTTCCCAAAACCTTTGGGGTTTGTCCAGATGATTTTTGGCATACTGGAGTCTATTTTTCTTGTGCCTGGTAGTCAGAAGTTGGGTGCACCTGGGAGTTCTGGCATGGAGGCCTTCATCTCGTGGTGCGCGCCTTATTGTCTGGGACGAAACCTGCGTTCCCCCCTCTGCAATGTCCTGTTTTAGTTCCTCAGTTGTTACCCGGGGGGTTTTCACACAGCATCCTCTTTCTACCACGCCCAGGTAGTGTTTCCACTGTGTCTTTAGCTTTAAACTTGCCAATTATGCTCCCAACTGTGTCTCTTGGAATGTGTAATGTCTTTGCTATTTTCTTATATCCATATCCTTTCTTATGAAGAGAAATTACCTCCTCTCTTGACTTCTTTGACCACTCCCTGGACTTCACCATGTTGCAAATACACCATTGACCATCTACAAGAAGCTGAGCGTCAGTCTTTTTCAATCAGTTTAATTGTTGCTCGTTATGGTTCTAATCACATCTACAGATGTTTTCAACACCTGATTGAAAAGACCTTATTCAAATTCTGTTCTTTAGAGTTATGATTTTCAAGGGGTTGAATAATTTTGTCAATGAGATATTAGGAAAAATGTCCTTTTTTGGTATTTTGTAAAATACAGTGTTACAATTTAAGTTGCATTTGTTTATTTTACACATCTTTATTTGATATAAGTAGAAACAAAATACGGAATAAATGTCCAACTTGTTAAAAAAAACAAAATTGTGTGGGGGTTGACTAATTTTGATCACAACTGTATATATATATATATATATATATATATATATATATATATATATGTATTTTTTTTTTTTACTTTGTTGAGGTTCAGGGTTGTTGTCTGTGTTCCAGGGGAGGGTCACACACCCACCTTTTGAACACTTCTTCCTGCATTTAATTGCGAGCGAACTCGGGGAAAACAACAACGCTGAAGACATCTTGGCTATGTGCCGCGTGGAGCGCCAGTGACTCATACTTGAAGACTTTGGCAGCGACAGGAGCTCATTCGCAGGCTTCCAAACGTGTGACTCAGCTTCTCTGCAGCTCATACAGTTAAGATTTGTGTTTTTTATAATAAAAACATCAGGAGGAGGAAGGGAAAAAAAAGAGCTGAATGTGAGTCCAGACTGTGGTTTTTCACGCTGTGTATGTTGGGGCTTGCAGGCGCGTAGTCACAGGCCAACGCCGCCGTCCTTAAAGACGCGAAACCTCAACACTTCGCAGTCGTTCCTTTACGTTGGCATGGGGAACATTGCCTTCAGGGGAGGACTGTGACTCACTTTTTCTCCGACTAGCTCTCTGGCCCTGAGGGCGATGTTGTTCTCACCTGCCCAAAGACAAAAAACACACGCGTCTCTCACCAGGTCTTGTTCCAGCTGACCCGTTCCCAGATACAACGAGGCCAAGACCACTCGTCTCTTTGCAGTCCTGACACGTGCCTGATGGGACAGAGAGAAACAATCATTTTTTTAGTATGAAAGGGGATGTGAGCGTGATTCCCACAAATGACGGCAGCGGCGTTTCCAGGCGGTCACATGCTCTTAGCACAGCCTTTGAAAGGTCCGACTGTATTTTTTTTTAATGGCTCGTACAGTAAAGTGCGGTAATTAGCTTGCTGGGAAAGCAATGCCTCAAATAGGCGTATTTTCTACCTGAAGGGAGGGAGTTAAAAACTCAGGTGTGGACTCGAGGGTGTAACTGACCTTGACACTGACTTTTGTCCATTCCCACATGTACAAGACACAAGAACTGAAATTACATTTTCGGCACAGTCCCACTAAGAGCAGACATTCGTTGCAGGGAGGACAAGACGGGACCGCCAACGGATCAGCCACTTACGGCGCTCCTTAAAGGGGAACATTATCAGCAGACCTATGTAAGCGTCAATATATACCTTGATGGTGCAGAAAAAAGACCATGTATTTTTTTAACCGATTTCCAAACTCTAAATGGGTGAATTTTGGCAAATTAAACGCCTTTCTGTTTATCGGTCTTTTAGCGATGACGTCAGAACGTGACGTCACCGAGGTAACACACCCGCCATATTCATTTTTGGGTCTCAGCTCTGTTATTTTCCGTTTTTTTCGACTATTTTTTGGAACCTTGGAGACATCATGCCTCGTCGGTGTGTTGTCGGAGGGTGTAACAACACTAACAGGGAGGGATTCAAGTTGCACCACTGGCGAGGGGGGGAGAGTAAAAAAAAAAATACCAGTCCAAGGCTAGACCCTCAGGAGGGGTCCAGACTGAGTCCAAGGAAGAAAACTCACATTAGCATGGCACACAATGAACATGGTACATATAATCACACCAACTTGCAAAAGAGGGGGGGGGGTGAGTTGAGGCCCAGAGGCCCGGCTGCCGCTATATAGCACTACTCAGCCATCCACAACCCCAGAGGAATTAAGCGGTGGTGAAGGCGTTGATTTGGGGGAGGGGGAGTGCATGTATGCCCAATTAACTTGGGAGAGATATTGAAATGTTTTCGTGTACTGGGGCAGATCTCAAAGTTCGACACCAGGTGTTGTTGGAAAAAATATTTGATTTGGGGGAGGGGGAGTGCATGTATGCCCAATTAACTTGGGAGAGATATTGAAATGTTTTCGTGTACTGGGGCAGATCTCAAAGTTCGACACCAGGTGTTGTTGGAAAAAAAGGAAGGTCAAAAGCGACCATCTTTGAGGAGTCCTCGGGGGAGTTCTTCAGAACAGCCTGTTCCTGATTGCATCAAGGCCATTCAAGGGAGTCAAATCGTAGATTAAGAAGTTGTTTTTCTTCGAGAAGACTAAACAGTGACTTGTCTTCTCTGTGTGTCCAGGCTGGATTTCCAATTCCAATTTAATTATTCCTTCTCAGCAAGCTTTTCCATTTTGCGATTCAAATCCGAAATCGCTCCAGTCTGTGGTCACATCAGCCTGACCGAATCCTTCCATTACGTAGAACAGCCGTTGGGCCCCTTGAGTGGCTGCCATCGTCTTCAGAGTTTGACGATACACCAGAGCAATGCCAAGCCCAATCAGCAGGTGCCTCGCGATCACAGCTCCAAATAGGTAGATGTCTACCACGTCCTCGATGGGAAAAGCTGAGAGGCACACGATTCTCCATTTATCCCAGGAGTCTCTCACGTACCCCGCAACAATTGTTCCTTCAGGGCAGCCAGGGTCCCCCAAACCTCTTTTCCTTGTCTAAAAGACTGTGTCAATTGCGTCGAGAGTCCAGCTGATCATATTCATATTTGATGTTTAGATTAGAGGACAGCGCAAAGAAAGAGGCTTCAGAATGTTCGGACAAAGACAGGACACAGATAGCAAGCAGGGAAGGAGGGAGCGGAGGAAAATGCGACCGCCCTCACCGAGAGGCAAGACAGAAAACTGACCTTCAGAGTCTGGTAGAACTGGTCGGGCGAGGTGAGGATATGGACGCGGGCACCGTGGACTCGGAAGGCGGGCACATGTTCGGCCATCCATCGGAAGTGGCTGTTGAGGCTGGGCGCCCCCCGGGCTCCAGTCGGGCTGGAAACTTGCTCCTGTGCCGGTTGGGCCTTGGCTAGAAGAGGCGCCAAAAGCAGCACTGAGGATCTGCGGGACGGGAAATCGGAATTGTGTTATTGCGAAACCCGAGGGTTTTGCCACAGCTTGTCAACATCTTGTAAACAAGGATGACTCGAGGAAATTAGTAGTTTTCATCAACTTGTAACATATCAATAGCAGTTTAGTTGTATTACACTGACAGATGGATTGTAATTACAGCCATGGTAAAAAAAAAAAAACAGTACAAAGACAACCACCTTTGGTTTTCTCATACTTCCGACAGGTGCTGGTTTGGCACCACATCACACACTCGAGTACATTGGCTTCTGCCACAGGGAAACTGACAAAACACGTTCTCGGTGGCCTCAGCATTGAGAAAGTTAGAAGTAGGGCTGGGCGATATGGCCTTTTTTTAATATCCCAATATTTTTTAGGCCATGACGCGATACACCATATATATCGCAATATTTTTGCCTTAGCCTTGAATGAACGCTTGATACATATAATGACAGCAGTATGCTGATTCTATGTGTCTACATTCAAACATTCTTCTTCATACTGCATTAAAGTCCTACTGAAAGCCACTACTAGCGACCACGCAGTCTGATAGTTTATATATCAATAATGAAATATTAACATTGCAACACATGCCGACACGGCCTTTTTAGTTTACTAAATTGCAATTTTAAATTTCCCTGGAGTTTCGTCTTGAAAACTTTGTGTAATGATGACGTGTACGCAAGTGTCCATATGTGCACTTGGCACCAGGACACCCTAGGCCGCAGTTCCATGATCGACTTTGTAGTTGTGTCATCGGATTTGCGGCCTTATGTTTTGGACACTCGGGTGAAGAGAGGGGCGGAGCTTTCTACCGATCACCACCTGGTGGGGAGTTGGCTGCGATGGTGGGGGAGGATGCCGTACAGACCTGGGAGGCCCAAACGCATTGTGAGGGTCTGCTGGGAACGTCTGGCAGAGTCTCCTGTCAGAGAAAGTTTCAATTCCCACCTCCGGAAGAACTTTGAACATGTCACGAGGGAGGTGCTGGACATTGAGTCCGAGTGGACCATGTTCCGCACCTCTATTGTCGAGGCGGCTGATCGGAGCTGTGGCTGCAAGGTAGTTGGTGCCTGTCGGGGCGGCAATCCTAAAACCCCTTGGTGGACACCAGCGGTGAGGGATGCCGTCAAGCTGAAGAAGGAGTCCTATCGGGTCCTTTTGGCTCATAGGACTCCGGAGGCAGCGGACAGGTACCGACGGGCCAAGCGGTGTGCAGCTTCAGCGGTCGCGGAGGCAAAAACTCGGACATGGGAGGAGTTCGGGGAAGCCATGGAAAACGACTTCCGGACGGCTTCGAAGCGATTCTGGACCACCGTCCGCCGCCCCAGGAAGGGGAAGCAGTGCACCATCAACACCGTCTATGGTGCGGATGGTGTTCTGCTGACCTCAACTGCGGATGTTGTGGACAGGTGGAAGGAATACTTCAAAGACCTCCTCAATCCCACCAACACGTCTTCCTATGAGGAAGCAGTTCCTGGGGTATCTGTGGTGGACTCTCCTATTTCTGGGGCTGAGGTCACTGAGGTAGTTAAAAAGCTCCTCGGTGGCAAGGCCCCAGGGGTGGATGAGGCCCGCCCGGAGTTCCTTAAGGCTCTGGATGCTGTGGGGCTGTCTTGGTTGACAAGACTCTGCAGCATCGCGTGGACATCGGGGGCGGTACCTCTGGATTGGCAGACCGGGGTGGTGGTTCCTCTCTTTAAGAAAGGGAACCGGATGGTGTGTTCCAACTATCGTGGGATCACACTCCTCAGCCTTCCCGGTAAGGTTTATTCAGGTGTACTGGAGAGGAGGCTACGCCGGACAGTCGAACCTCGGATTCAGGAGGAACAGTGTGGTTTTCGTCCTGGTTGTGGAACTGAGGACCAGCTCTATACTCTGGGCAGGGTTCTTGAGGGTGCATGGGAGTTTGCCCAACCAGTCTACATGTGCTTTGTGGACTTGGAGAAGGCATTCGACCGTGTCCCTCAGGAAGTCCTGTGGGGAGTGCTCAGAGAGTATGGGGTATCGGACTGTCTGATTGTGGCGGTCCACTCCCTGTATGATCAGTGTCAGAGCTTGGTCCGCATTGCCGGCAGTAAGTCGAACACTTTTCCAGTGAGGGTTGGACTCCACCAAGGCTGTCCTTTGTCACCCATTCTGTTCATAACTTTTATGGACAGAATTTCTAGGCGCAGTCAAGGCGTTGAGGGGTTCCGGTTTGGTGGCCGCGGGATTAGGTCTCTGCTTTTTGCAGATGATGTAGTCCTGATGGCTTCATCTGACCGGGATCTTCAGCTCTCACTGGATCGGTTTGCAGCCGAGTGTGAAGCGACCGGGATGAGAATCAGCACCTCCCAGTTCGAGTCCATGGTTCTTGCCCGGAAAAGGGTGGAATGCCATCTCCGGGTTGGGGAGGAGACCCTGCCCCAAGTGGAGGAGTTCAAGTACCTAGGAGTCTTGTTCACGAGGGAGGGAAGAGTGGAGTTTGAGATCGACAGGCGGATCGGTGCGGCGTCTTCAGTAATGCGGACGTTGTACCGATCCGTTGTGGTGAAGAAGGAGCTGAGCCGGAAGGCAAAGCTCTCAATTTACCGGTTGATCTACGTTCCCATCCTCACCTATGGTCATGAGCTTTGGGTCATGACCGAAAGGATAAGATCACGGGTACAAGCGGCCCAAATGAGTTTGGGTCTCTCCCTTAGAGATAGGGTGAGAAGCTCTGCCATCCGGGAGGAACTCAAAGTAAAGCCGCTGCTCCTTCACATCGAGAGGTGCCAGATGAGGTGGTTCGGGCATTTGGTCAGGATGCCACCCGAACGCCTCCCTAGGGAGGTGTTTAGGGCACGTCCAGCCGGTAGGAGGCCACAGGGAAGACCCAGGACACGTTGGGAAGACTATGTCTCCCGGCTGGCCTGGGAACGCCTCGGGATCCCCCGGGAAGAGCTACACGAAGTGGCTGGGGAGAGGGAAGTCTGGGTTTCCCTGCTTAGGCTGTTGCCCCCGCGACCCGACCTCGGATAAGCGGAAGAAGATGGATGGATGGTCATGTGACCACCTGGCTCTGTTTGATTGGTCCAACGTCACCAGTGACTGCATGTGATTGGTGAAACGCAGGCATGCGTAGATTCTACTTTGAAGCTCTGTCATAACCAAAACAAACATTAATAGATCGATAAAAAAATAAATAAATAAATGATAAATGGGTTGTACTTGTATAGCGCTTTTCTACCTTCAAGGTACTCAAAGCGCTTTGACACTACTTCCACATTTACCCATTCACACACACATTCACACACTGATGGAGGGAGCTGCCATGCAAGGCGCCAACCAGCACCCATCAGGAGCAAGGGTGAAGTGTCTTGCTCAGGACACAACGGACGTGACGAGGTTGGTTCTAGGTGGGATTTGAACCAGTGACCCTCGGTTTGCGCACGGCCACTCTCCCACTGCGCCACGCCGTCCCTAAAAAGTAGCGAGTAGCGAGCTTAATGTAGATAAATGGAACGGAGTAAAAGTAGCGTTTCTTCTCTATAAATATACTCAAGTAAAAGTAAAAGTATGTTGCATAAAAACTACTCGTAAAAGTACAATTTATCCCAAAAGTTACTCAAGTAAATGTAACGGAGTAAATGTAGCGAGTTACTACCCACCTCTGCATGATAACAGTTTAAAAAAGTCACATACCAAGTTACATGACTCTGGGGTAAAAATTTGCAAAACTAGCGCAAAAAGATAGCATGCTAATTTTAGCATGCTAGCAAGCTAACTGGGGAAGTTGAGGAAAATAAGTATATTCAGCAAAGAAAGTTAGCACTTTAATGTTAGCATGCTAACATTTTACAAGTTTCAAAACTAGCGCAAAAAGTTAGCACGATAGTTTTAATATGCTAACGATAGCATGCTACCAGTTAGCATGTGTGACATACAAAGCTATTTGACTGTAAGGTGTATGGTGGTGTCACGCCAAATTTCTTCCCCCTATAAAAAAAACCTTCCCCCCCATTTACTTCCGGGGTCATGATTAATACAGAAGTTTTGTTAACGCTATATTATAAAAATATAACGCTATATTATAAAAATATAACGCTATATTATAAAAATACAGACGTTTTGTTAACGCTATATTATAAAAAAATTTAAAAAAAACAATTTACAAACACAAGCTATGGGATGATGTAAGAGGAAACGTGACCCCGGAAGTAAATGCGTCATCCCATAGCTTGTGTTCGTAAATTGTTTTTTTAATTGTTATAATATAGCGTTAACAAAACGTCTGTACTTTTATAATATAGCGTTATATTTTTATAATATAGCGTTAACAAAATGTCTGTATTAATCATGACCCCGGAAGTAAATGCGGGGGTCTAATTACATTTAAATGTGTCTGCTGTCAGACTGGGCGGGGCTAACAATGAAACAACCAATCCCGTTTTAGAATATAACCATCAGCCCAGAGCCTGAAAACCGATGATTGCCGAGGACAGGCGGAACTTCACGAACATTTCTAATGTAAAGTAAAATGTACCGATGATTGCCGAGGACCGGCGGAACTTCACGAACATATCTAATGTAAAGTAAAATGTACCGATGATTGCCGAGGACAGGCGGAACTTCACGAACATATCTAATGTAAAGTAAAATGTACCGATGATTGCAGAGGACAGGCGGAACTTCACGAACATATCTAATGTAAAGTAAAATGTACCGATGATTGCCGAGGACAGGCGGAACTTCACGAACATATCTAATGTAAAGTAAAATGTACCGATGATTGCCGAGGACAGGCGGAACTTCACGAACATATCTAATGTAAAGTAAAATGTACCGATGATTGCCGAGGACAGGCGGAACTTCACGAACATATCTAATGTAAAGTAAAATGTACCGATGATTGCCGAGGACCGGCGGAACTTCACGAACATTTCTAATGTAAAGTAAAATGTACCGATGATTGCCGAGGACCGGCGGAACTGCACGAACATTTCTAATGCAAGGTAAAATGTACCGATGATTGCCGAGGACAGGCGGAACTTCACGAACATTTCTAGTGTAAAGTAAAATGTACCGATGATTGCCGAGGACCGGCGGAACTTCACGAACATTTCTAATGCAAGGTAAAATGTACCGATGATTGCCGAGGACAGGCGGAACTTCACGAACATTTCTAGTGTAAAGTAAAATGTACCGATGATTGCCGAGGACAGGCGGAACTGCACGAACATTTCTAATGTAAAGTAAAATGTACCGATGATTGCCGAGGACAGGCGGAACTTCACGAACATTCCTAATGCAAGGTAATCACGTGACATGTGGCAACTGCTTCATTTCCGGAAACGTAATTTCTTTAGCTTTACCCTTTTACTTATTTTTTTTCTTCAAAGTTGTAATGTTAAAGCCCCAACAAAGGTGACGTCCCAGCGAGCTCGGCGGCTAAATGCGTCTTTGAAAGCGCCGCCAAACGTGCTAGTAAAACAATGTGGGCTCCCTCGACCACATGTCCACTTTCCAGGCTACAACGTCGTCAGTTCGGTGTCTTCTTGGAAGCGCGTGTCTTACCCGCCTCCTTTGTCCCCGGCGCGGAAGAGCCGCTCTGCTATCCGCGTGAAAAGCCCAGCCAGAGCCGGGGAGTACAGCCTCCTCCACGACATGGAGGCCGCCATTGTTGCGGCTGTGTCCTTTTGAACAAACTTTATTGACACGTGGAGGAGAAGACACACACACACATAAAAACACACGCACACACACACACACGTAGAAACACGCACACACAGACAAAGTGTGAGTGGAAACTCATTCTGCAGTCTTCCAGTGAGTACAACTTCTCAATATTTGAGTAAAATTTGATATATATGTACATATACATACATATAAACATATATATATATTTATATATATATATATATATATATATGTATGTATGTATGTATATATATATGTATGTATATATATATATGTATGTATATATATATATATATATATATATATATATATATATGTATGTATATATATATATATATATATATATATATACATACACCTCGGACTACGTTAAGGTAACGTGTGGAGTTCCCCAGGGTTCGGTCCTTGGCCCTGCACTCTTCAGCATCTACATGCTGCCGCTAGGTGACATCATACGCAAATACGGTATTAGCTTTCACTGTTATGCTGATGACACCCAACTCTACATGCCCCTAAAGCTGACCAACACGCCGGATTGTAGTCAGCTGGAGGCGTGTCTTAATGAAATTAAACAATGGATGTCCGCTAACTTTTTGCAACTCAACGCCAAAAAAACGGAAATGCTGATTATCGGTCCTGCTAGACACCGAACTCTATTTAATAATACAACTCTAACATTTGACAACCAAACAATTAAACAAGGCGACACGGTAAAGAATCTGGGTATTATCTTCCACCCAACTCTCTCCTTTGAGTCACACATTAAAAGCGTTACTAAAACGGCCTTCTTTCATCTCCGTAACATCGCTAAAATTCGCTCCATTCTGTCCACTAAAGACGCTGAGATCATTATCCATGCGTTTGTTACGTCTCGCCTCGACTACTGTAACGTATTATTTTGGGGTCTCCCCATGTCTAGCATTAAAAGATTACAGTTGGTACAAAATGTGGCTGCTAGACTTTTGACAAGGACAAGAAAGTTTGATCACATTACGCCTGTACTGTATATACCTTTATATACATATATACATACATATATACCTATACTGTATATACCTTTATATACATATATACATACATATATACCTATACTGTATATACCTTTATATACATATATACATACATATATACCTATACTGTATATACCTTATATACATATATACATACATATATACCTGTACTGGCTCACCTGCACTGGCTTCCTGTGCACTTAAGATGTGACTTTAAGGTTTTACTACTTACGTATAAAATACTACACGGTCTAGCTCCATCCTATCTTGCCGATTGTATTGTACCATATGTCCCGGCAAGAAATCTGCCTTCAAAGGACTCCGGCTTATTAGTGATTCCCAAAGCCCAAAAAAAGTCTGCGGGCTATAGAGCGTTTTCCGTTCGGGCTCCAGTACTCTGGAATGCCCTCCCGGTAACAGTTCGAGATGCCACCTCAGTAGAAGCATTTAAGTCTCACCTTAAAACTCATTTGTATACTCTAGCCTTTAAATAGACCTCCTTTTTAGACCAGTTGATCTGCCGTTTCTTTTCTTTTTCTTCTATGTCCCACTCTCCCGTGTGGAGGGGGTCCGGTCCGATCCGGTGGCCATGTACTGCTCGCCTGTGTATCGACTGGGGACATCTCTGCGCTGCTGGTCCGCCTACGCTTGGGATGGTTTCCTGCTGGCTCCGCTGTGAACGGAACTCTCGCTGCTGTGTCTTGGATCCTCTTTGGACTGGACTCTCGCGACTGTGTTGGATCCATTGTGGATTGAACTTTCACAGTATCATGTTAGACCCGCTCGACATCCATTGCTTTCCTCCTCTCTAAGGTTCTCATAGTCATCATTGTCACCGATGTCCCACTGGGTGTGAGTTTTCCTTGCCCTTATGTGGGCCTACCGAGGATGTTGTAGTGGTTTGTGCAGCTTTTTGAGACACTAGTGATTTAGGGCTATATAAGTAAACATTGATTGATTGATTGATATATATATATGTATGTATATATGTATGTATATATATGTATGTATATATATATGTATGTGTATATATATATGTATGTATATATATGTATATATATATATATGTACATATATGTATATATATATATATATATATATATATATATATATATATGTATGTATGTATATAAAATCCCTCAACAAGCGCAGTGAAATCATTTCAACATGCCGCCACAGACGGAAACACCTCCTAGGTAACACATGAGCCAATCACCACACCCTACACCTGCCTGTACCCACCCACTCTGTGCCCTATATAAACCATTGTATGTGAATGCTTCCATTAAAATCTCCTGATGATTGAGGGAACCCCTCATGAAACACTTCTGTAGAGATGAAGTAGTCTTGGGATTTTTCCCACACATACATATTGCGCTCTACCACGGTATCGAGCACTATTCTCTGGATAATCCATCCATCCATTCATCCATTTTCTACCGCTTATTCCCTTTCGGGGTCACGGGGGGCGCTGGCGCCTATCTCAGCTACAATCGGGCGGAAGGCGGGGTACACCCTGGACAAGTCGCCACCTCATCACAGGGCCAACACAGATAGACAGACAACATTCACACACTAGGGACCATTTAGTGTTGCCAATCAACCTATCCCCAGGTGCATGTCTTTGGAAGTGGGAGGAAGCCGGAGTACCTGGAGGGAACCCACGCATTCACGGGGAGAACATGCAAACTCCACACAGAAAGATCCCGAGCCTGGATTTGAACCCAGGACTGCAGGAACTTCGTATTGTGAGGCAGACGCACTAACCCCTCTGCCACCGTGAAGCCCAATCAAGACATATATATATATATATATATATATATATATATATATATATATATATATATATATATATATATATATATATATATATATATATATATGGATATGTATGTATGTATGTATGTATGTATGTATGTGTGTGTGTGTGTGTATATTAAGTCTTGAGTCTCTACATCAACCTCAAATCTACCTGTTGAGTATGTTGTTGTTTTATTTGTTATATGCCTTTTTGTCAACAAAAACGTTTTTTAAAAGGCAACCACACAAAAAAATGTAATGACTACCACAAAATATTTTAAAGTGGAATATTTGAAGTTCTCTATATCAACTGAGTATGTTGTTGTTTATTTTTTTTGTTTTACGCCTTTTTCTTTTTCCAAGAAAACTTTTTTTTAATATGGCAATCACACAAAAAATGTAATGATATCCACAAAACTGTTTAAGTGGAATATTTGATGTGAAGTAATTGGAGCCTTGAATAGGTCAGTAATTTCATAACATTTGATTCATTATTATTTTTTGTGCAATGACGGCTTTTAAAGACAAAAATCAGTCTGCCTGGCTGCTTAGTGTTGGAGTCAACCTTGCAACTTTTTTCCTGTTACATTTCACCTGTTTGCTCTGTTGGTCCACTTTTTGTTGTTTGTCTTCCTTTTTATTTAAAAGTATTTTCAGAATGTGCCGCGGGCCGTTAAAAAATATCTTCGGGCGCCCCTGCCTTGGAAAATATGTACTTTTATCCAATATACATCTGCACCTTCCATATATCCATATACAAATATACACTTGTTTAAAAAGAATGCATGTTTGTGTTATCAAATGTGTGATCACTAGTCATGCAATAAAAATGTGTTCGTACAAGCTGTGTGCGCGTGTGTACTGTTTTACTTGTTTTATTACTAGTCGGGCTGTTAATTGTAGATAAGCAGACACGTGTAACCTTTCCATTAACGACAACAAGGTGCTTTTTTTATTATTTTTTTTAAATTAAAATATTTGAAAAAAAAATACACATTGCATTGCAATGCATCGGTCAGAATTACTCAATTTAAAACCCAGCAAAATAGAAAAAGATGCTGACAATTCCAATTATATAATTATTATAAAGACATTACAACATAAAATGCCAAAAAAGCACATTCTGGATTAATAATGACTATTTTTTTACACTATACCTGAAATATTATATAGAGAAAAGTGTCCTGAGTGTGAGTTATAATTTGATATATCCTGAATTTATTGATTTCTTATTGTCATCTGCAATTTGAATTGAAATAAAAATGTGTAAATTGGTTAATTAATGTTGAAAAAAACAGTGCTGAAATATTCCCTTTATGTGTCAAATGATTCAAAATATGTAAAATCTTTGATGTATGAGCATCGCTCTATCCTGAATTTATTTATTTATAATTACAAGCAATTTTTTTAATTGAATTATATTTATATAGCGCTTTTTCTCTAGTGACTCAAAGCGCTTTACATAGTGAAACCCAATATCTAAGTTCCATTTAAAGCAGTGTGGGTGGCACTGGGAGCAGGTGGGTAAAGTGTCTTGCCCAAGGACACAACGGCAGTGACTAAGATGGCGGAAGCGGGAATCGAACCTGCAACCCTCAAGTTGCTGGCACGGCCACTCTACCAACCGAGCTATGCCGCCCCAATTTAAATGTAATGGAAGTTAAAGATGCTCACATAAATAGAAATAAAAATATGTATTTGTGTAAATTGCTTTGAATAACGTTACTATATTCCCAATTGAAAAAAAATTAATGCAAAATCATTGATATTTGATGTATGAATTTATTGATTTGTTATTATCAGCGATTTGAATGTCATGAAAGTTAAATATACACACAAATAATATGTATTTGTGTAAATTGGTTAAATAATGTTATTATATTTTACCATTGAAAAACAGTGCTGAAATATTCCCTTTTAATGTGTAAAATGTTTCAAATATGTAACATATTTGATGTCGGAGCATGTATTTATTTGTTTTTATCAGCAATTTTAAATGTAATGGAACTTAAAGATGCTCACATAAAAAAGAATATGTATTTGTGTAAATTGGTTAAATAACGTTACTATATTCAGCATTGAAAAAACATAATGTCCTGAAATATTCCCTTTTAATATGTAAAATGTTTCAAATATGTAAAATCTTTGATTTATTCATTTGTTATTATCAGCAATTTGAATGTAATGGAAATGAAATATGCACACAAAAAAAATGTATTTGTGTAAATTGGTTCGGGCATCTAGTCACCCGAATGCCTCCCTCGGGAGGTGTTTAGGACACGTACGACCATTAGGAGGCCACGGGGAAGACCCAGGACACGTTGGGAAGATCATGTCTCCCGGCTGGCCTGGGAACGCCTCGGGATCCTCTAGGAGGAGCTGGACCAAGTGACTTGGGAGAGGGAAGTCTGGGCTTCCCTGCTTAGGCTGCTGCCCCCGCGGCCCGACCTTGGATAACTGGAAGAAGATGGATGGATGGTTAAAGGCCTACTGAAAGCCACTACTAGCGACCATGCAGTCTGATAGTTTATATATCAATGATGAAATATTAACATTGCAACACATGACAATACGGCCGCTTTACTTTACTAAATTGCAATTTTAAATTTCGCGCGAAGTATCCTGTTGAAAACGTTGCGTATGATGACACGTATGATGACACGTATGATGACGGTTGTAGCGGACATGTTCTTCCAGCACCGCTCACGGCTAAAAGTCGTGTCTTTTCATCGCATAATTCCACAGTATTCTGGACATCTGTGTTGCTGAATCTTTTACAATTTGTTCAATTAATAATGGAGACGTCAAAGAAGAAAGATGTAGGTGGGAAGCGATGTATTGCAGCTGCCTTTAGCAACACAAACACAGCCGGTGTTTCCTTGTTTACATTCCCGAAGGTGAAGCTTTAGTATGGAACAGAGAGGTCAAGCGAACATGGTCCCCGACCACATGTCAACCGGCAGGTTTCGGTGAGAAAATTGTGGTAATAAGTCGGCTCTTACCGGAGACATGAGCGAAGAATGTGTCATTCTTCCTGCAGCTGTCAAAGACGCAGCTGCGACTTTCTTGGCTACTCCATGGCTTCACTCAGAGACACTGGCGGTCACCACACCCCTCCGACTTCCAGGTATGACTATATAATCTCACTAAAACACTAGTAACACAATAAGCCGATAAGGGATTTTACAGAATTATCCTAGTAAATGTGTCTAATCTGAATCCCTCCCACTGGCCTCGCCTTTTTTTTTTCTAGTCCTTCACTCTCACTATCCTCATCCACGAATCTTTCATCCTCACTCAAATTAATGGGGAAATTGTCGCTTTTCTCGGCCCGAATCGCTCTTGCTGCTGGTGGCCATGATTGTAAACAATGTTCAGATGTGAGGAGCTCCACAACCCGTGACGTCACGCACACATCGTCTGCTACTTCCGCTACAGGCAAGGCTTTTTTATTAGCGACCAAAAGTTTTGAACTTTATGGTGGATGTTCTCTACTAAATCCTTTCAGCAAAAATATGGCAATATGGGGAAATGATGAAGTATGACACATAGAATGGAGCTGCTATCCCCGTTTAAATAAGAACATCTCATTTCAGTATCGGCCTTTAAATAATGTCGCTATATTCACCATTGACAAAACATCATGTCCTGAAATGTTTCACACAGGTAAAGTCTTTGATGTGTGAATGTATTGACTTGTTAGTATCAGCAATTTGAACGTAATGAAAGCCAAATATGCGCTCATAAAATCCGAAAAAAGTATGTCAACCAGGTAGAGTGTCACCGTTTTAAAAACGATGAAAATGCTTCTTTTCTTTTCTTTTTTTTAAATGCGACGCGCGGTAAATGTGCAAAATCTTCGAGCATTACCAGGAAGTGGGCCTGCAGCGGTCACGTGACCATTTATTGGCAATCTGCCCGCGCACGCGTGCCCGTGCGCCAGCCTGTGCGCGCGCGCCGTGCGCGTTTACTGGAAGGACTGAAGGGGGCGGGGCCTTACGATCGGCTTTACTCACTGGAAACAACCTCCGGTAACCTTCCGCCACACACAGACAGACGACACGGTCTGGGCCACCTCTCACCGCCGCCGAGCTCCCCTCGGCCCCAGGAAGACGACCTTAGACTTTTCTTGAGGAGGAATATTTCGCCAAAGGGGGATTTTAATGCCTGAGCTAATAATACTCCATCCAGCACTACTCTCGGGTAGTTTGCCGAGCGTGTCTCTTGGCGACGAGCTGCGGCACGGGGCTGTGTCAATCCGCAAGGTAAGTTGACGGCGTACCCCCTCCGAGCAAAGTAGACCGCGTTAAATATGTCGCTATTGTTTAAACGCTCGCTTTCAGTTCAGTTCAATTCCCCTTTATTTCCAACATGTGTCGACGGTCCACGACTGTAACGTCTGTCTCCTACGCCGTTACACATGCGTGCGATACAATGTAATGCATCACCCAATTCCAGTTGTTTCATTACAGCAGTGTTTTTCAACCACTGTGCCGCGGCACACATACCTGCCAGACCTCCCGGATTTTCCGGGAGAATCCCTAAATTCAGCGCCTCTCCCGGGACAAATTTTCTCCCGAAATTCGACAGCCTGTTTTCACGTCCGCTTTCCCGCAATATAAACAGCGTGTCTGCGCAATGGCGTTATAACTGTAGAAAGGTCGAGGGCGAATTTTTGGTTTCTTATGTGGGTTCATTGTTAGGCAGTTTCATTAACGTCCTCCCAGCGCGGTAACAACACACAACAACAGCAGTCACGTTTTCGTCTATCGTGACACTCATAAACAGGACAATACTGCAATCTAGTGTACGTTTTGGGCCATGCTAGGGAGAGATGGAAGATTCCAGACTCTAGTGCATTTGATGAAAGCAATTTTGTGCGTGCCACACAGCAATGTATCATCTAAGAGGCTGTTCAGCATGCTTAGAAAAATAGTGACAGAGAATAGAACAAGGATGGACAATTCAACTCTTAACTCAACAATGAGTAGATGAGTGTTATGTGTGTGTATATGTGTAAATAAATGAACACTGAAGTTCAAGTATTTCTCTCTCTCTCTCTCTCTCTCTCTCTCTCTCTCTCTCTCTCTATATATATATATATATATATATATATATATATATATGTATACATATATATATATATATATATATATATATATATATATGTATACATATATATATATATATATGTATACATATGTATATATATATATATATATATATATATATATATATATACACTTCACTTTCAGTGAATTCTAGCTATATATGTATACATATATATATATATATATATATGTGTGTGTGTGTGTGTGTGTGTGTGTGTGTGTGTGTGTGTGTGTGTGTGTGTGTGTGGGAAAAATCACAAGACTACTTCATCCCTACAGAACTGTTGAGATGACTTGGAACCCTCTCATGAAACACTTCTGTAGAGATGAAGTAGTCTTGTGGTTTTTCCCACACACACACATATATATATATATATATATATATATATATATATATATATATATATAAGATTCGTGGATGAGGAAAGTTAGAGTGAAGCACTAATAAAAATAAAAGGGCGACGGCTCCAGGCGATGGCAGTGGGAGCGATTCAGATGTAATTAGACACATTTACTAGGATAATTCTGGAAAATCCCTTATCTGCTTATTGCGTTAATAGTGTTTTCGTGAGATTATAAAGTCATACCTGAAAGCCGGTTGTCTGCGGTGACCGCCAGTGTCTCTGAGAGAAGCGCCAATGGAGGAGCCAAGGTTACAGCTGCCTTTTTGACAGCTGCAGGAGGAGGTCGCATAATCTGCTCAAGTCTCCGATTAAGAGCCGACTTAATATCACAATTTTCCCATCCAAAAACTTGCTGGTTGACGTAGAGAAAACATGTTCGCTTGACCGCTCTGTGTTAAAGCTTCACAACAAACAAACACCGGCTGTGTTTCAGTGCTAAAGGCAGCTGCAATCCACCGCTTTCCACCAACAGCATTCTTCTTTGACGTCTCCATTATTAATTGAACAAATTGCAAAAGATTCAGCAACACAGATGTCCAAATTACTGTGTAATTATGCGATGAAAAGAGACGACTATTAGCCGTGTGTGGTGCTGGGCTGAAATGTCCCCTCCAACCAAAAACGTCACAAGCACGCGCCATCATTCCGTGACGTTTTCAACAGGAAACTCCGCAGGAAATTTAAAATTGCAATTTAGTAAACTAAAGCGGCCGTATTGTCATGTGTTGCAATGTTAATATTTCATCATTGATATATAAACTATCAGACTGTGTGGTCGCTAGTAGTGGCTTTCAGTAGGACTTTAATCATACTCCTTCTCACACCATAGCAATGTTGCCCCATTTCCTTGTTGTCTACAACAGAACAGTGAATAAATAAATAACATACCATATTAAGCATACACATATTAAATACATAAATCATATTTCTCTCAATAAAAAAAAGGGGTTCAAGATGTAGCTTTAGCTTTGTAGCTTAGCACGTATTTCCCAACGTTTGCTTGTTTTGTGGCTTCACGGTGGCAGAGGGGTTAGTGCGTCTGCCTCACAATACCAAGGTCCTGCAGTCCTGGGTTCAAATCCAGGCTCGGGATCTTTCTGTGTGGAGTTTGCATGTTCTCCCCGTGAATGCGTGGGTTCCCTCCGGGTACTCCGGCTTCCTCCCACCTCCAAAGACATGCACCTGGGGATAGGCCCCTCCCCCCTCCAAAGACATGCACCTGGGGATAGGCCCCTCCCACCTCCAAAGACATGCATCTGGGGATAGGCCCCTCCCACCTCCAAAGACATGCACCTGGGGATAGGTTGATTGGCGACACTAAATGGTCCCTAGTGTGTGAATGTTGTCTATCTGTGTTGGCCCTGCGATGAGGTGGCGACTTGTCCAGGGTGTACCCCGCCTCCCACCCGATTGTAGCTGAGATAGGCGCCAGCGCCCCCCGCGACCCCGAAAGGGAATATGCGGTAGAAAATTGATGGATGGATGCTTGTTTAGCCGCCATTACGGTGTGTCTTTTTACGTCTTACCCCCCAAGCCCTTCCTCCAGGCTCAACGCGGGTGTAACCGGAGAAAGGGGTCGCCGTCCAGGCTAGTCGGGCGCTCTGTCTGTGTCACCCTGTTTTCCCGATCCCCCCCCCCCTCCCTATTGCGGTGTAGAGCCGATCGATGACAATTGAAAGCAATCAGGATCCGGTTGCCACGTCTAATTTAAGCCGCGGCCGGCTGCCCCCATTCATGCATTTGTCACCAGTAGCCGCAAAGTGCCGTTTGGGTGTAAAAGGAGCCTCCATTGATGGCGTCAGGGATGTGTGCTCATGAATGGCATCCCCTCTCCCCTCCCCCCTTCCCTCTGTGCAGCTGTGTCTAGGTGCCCTCTCCCAGCCCCTCTCTGGATGCATCGGACTCCCCTGCCCCCGGGCCCTGGCCCCGGTGTGTGACCCCACCGGCCTCCCCCTGCTCGCCCTGCCTTCCCTCGCCGTCCTGCGGCTTCCTGCCACTCCAGGAGGCAGAGGCGGCGGGCGATGGCACCGGCGCAGCGGCGGACCGCCGCGGGCGCCCCCCCCCGCGCCATGAGCGGCGCCGGCTCCTCGGAGGGTAGGGTTCAGCGGGCCGACGTCACCCCGCATCACTTCAAGCCCTTCAGCTCGCACGCGCACTACCAGCAGGTCAGTCTACTTTTCAAAAACCGAATGTTTCGGGGTTAGAACCTCCCCCCAAATTGAGAACCGTTGACCTGTTGCAGGTGATGCGCGCGCTGGGTAAGCTCCAGGAGAGTGGCTTCTACTGGGGCGCCGTGGGGGGGCGGGAAGCCAGCTCCCTGCTCCGCTCGGAGCCCCCCGGGACCTTCCTGATCCGAGACTCCTCGGACCACCACCACTTCTTCACGCTCTCCGTCCAGACGGCCCGCGGGACCAAGAACCTGCGCATCCACAGCGAGGTGGGCGGCTTCTACCTGCAGCCCGACTCCCAGTGCACCCAGGCGCCCCCCCAGTTCGACTGCGTGCTCAAGCTGGTGGCACACTACATGGGGAAGGGGCCCGAGGGCGGCGAGCTGAAAGGCCGCTGCGTTTACCTCATCCACACCGGCGGGGAGCGCATCCCCCTGGAGTTGCTGCGGCCCCTCTTCAACTCCCTGTCGTCCCTGCAGCACATGTGCAGGAGGACCCTGAACAATCAAGGCCTGGGGGGGTCGGAGCGGGTCCAGCAGCTCCCGCACACGCTCAGAGACTTCCTGGAGGAGTACGACGCCCCCATATGACCGGCAGGACGCGGACCAAGGATCTTCCGGACCTGGACCGGTCAGTGTTTTTTTTGGGGAAGGGTCACGTGACCCTCGGTCACCAAGCTTGCCTGCCAGACCGAGATATGGGTCAAGGGTCAACTCTCCCTTAGACGCAGAGCAGAGCCTCGTAGAAGACGAAACTCCCCGCTTAGGGGGCCCGAGGGGCGTTTTTTGGCCCCCCCCCCGCCACCGCCTCTGACTTCGACACGGGACCAAACCAAACCCAACGAAAATTCCCTCGCGGAAGCGACGATAATTAGGGGAGGGGCCTGAGGAGCGGGAAGTGGAATCAGGAAAAAGGACATTAGCGGCGCTTCTAGGGAATAACGGTCAGGGGTGCGCGCAGATGAGTCTTAAAGGCCGACTGAAATGAGATGTTCTTATTTAAACGGGGATAGCAGCTCCATTCTATGAGTCATACTTCATCATTTCACCATATTGACATATTTTTGCTGAAAGGATTTAGTAGAGAACATCCACGATAAAGTTCGCAACTTTTGGTCGCTAATAAAAAAGCCTTGCCTGTACCGGAAGTAGCAGGCAATGTGCGCGTGATGTCACGGGTTGTGGAGCTCCTCACTTCTGAACATTGTTTATAATGTGAGCCTCCAGCAGCGAGAGCTATTCGGACCGAGAAAGCGACAATTTCCCCATTAATTTGAACGAGGATGAAAGATTCGTGGATGAGGAAAGTTAGAGTGAGGCACTGCGGCGTAGTGGGTAAAGCGGCCATGCCAGAAACCTGAGGGTTGCAGGTTCGCTTCCCACCTATGGACATCAAAGTCGCTGCCGTTGTGTCCTTGGGCAGGACACTTCACCTTTGCCCCCGGTGCCGCTCACACTGGTGAATGAATGATGAATAAATAATAGGATGTGGTCGGAGGGGCCGTAGGTGCAAACTGGCAGCCACGCTTCTGTCAGTCTACCCCAGTGTGAGCGTTTCAGATATAATTAGACACATTTACTAGGATAATTCTGGAAAATCCCTTATTTGCTTATTGTTTTAATAGTGTTTTAGTGAGATTAGATGAGTAAAGTCACACCTGAAAGTCGGATGGCTGCGGTGAACGCCAGTGTCTCAGAGAGAAGCCGATGAGGAGCCAAGGTCACAGCTGCTTTTTTGACAGCTACAGGAGAAGGTCCCATAATCCACTGAAGTCTCCGGTAAGAGCCGACAATTTTCCCATCCAAAAACTTGCTAGTTGACGTAGAGAAACATGTTATCTTGACCGCTCTGTGTTAAAGCTTCACAACAAAAACAAAGAAACACCGGCTGTGTCTCGGTGCTAAAGGCAGCTGCAATCCACCGCTTTCCACCAACAGCATTCTTCTTTGACGTCTCCATTATTATTTGAACAAATTGCAAAAGATTCAGCAACACAGATGTCCAAATTACTGTGTAATTATGCGATGAAAAAAGACGACTTTCAGCCGTGTGTGGTGCTGGGCTAATATGTCCCCTCCAACCAATAACGTCACAAACCCGTGTCATCTTTCCGCGACGTTTTCAACAAGAAACTCCACGGGAAATTTAGAATTGTAATTTGGTAAATTAAACCGGCCTTTTTGGCATGTGTTGCAATGTTAATATTTCATCATTGATATATAAACTATCAGACTGCCTGGTCTACTGAAATGAGATGTTCTTATTTCAACGGGGATAGCAGCTCCATTCTATGTGTCATACTTCATCATTTCGCCATATTTTTGCTGAAAGGATTTAGTAGAGAACATCCACGATAAAGTTTGCAACTTTTGGTCGCTAATAAAAAAGCCTTGCCTGTACCAGAAGTAGCAGACGATGTGCGCGTGACGTCACGGGTTGTGGAGCTCCTCACATCTGAACATTGTTTACAATCATGGCCACCAGCAGCGAGAGCGATTCGGAACGAGAAAGCGACGATTTCCTCATTAATTTGAGCGAGGATGAAAGATTCATGGATAAGGAAAGTGACAGTGAAGGACTAGAAAAAAAGACGAGATCAGTGGGAATGATTCAGATATTAGACACATTTACTAGGATAATTCTGGAAAATCCCTTATCTGCCTATATTGTGTTACTAGTGTTTTAGTGAGATTATATGGTCGTACCTGTACACCCTGAAGGTCGGCCCCGCACCTTTCTTCAGCACCAGTCGACGTGTGGTGGCCATGCCCAAATCTGCCCTTCGCAAGGGACCCTCTTCGTAACAAGATCTTTCGAAATGATCGCTGCATAATACACCGTACTTTGTGTGTGTGGTCCAATCCAACCGTGTTCGCTTGACCGCTCTGTTCCATAGTAAAGCTTCACCGTCATCTTTCGAGAATGTAAACAATGAAACACCGGCTGTGTTTGTGTTGCTAAAGGCGGCCGCAATACACCGCTTCCCACCTACAGCTTTCTTCTTTGACGTCTCCATTATTCATTGAACAAATTGCAAAAGATTTAGCAACACAGATGTCCAGAATACTGTGGAATTATGCGATGAAAACATACGAATTATTGTTGGGAACTGTGCCGGAACAAAATGTCCTCTACAATGCCTGACGTCACGCGCACGCGTCATCATACCGCGACGTTTTAGCATGATACTTCCGCGTGAAATTTAAAATAGCAATTTAGTAAACTAAAGCGGCCGTATTGTCATGTGTTGCAATGTTAGTTTATATATCAATGATGAAATATTATCAGACTGCGTGGTCGCTAGTAGTGGCTTTCAGTAGGACTTTAAAGCAGGAGTGTCCAAATATTTTCATCATTTATTGGCCCTTTGCCTCATCTAGAAACGTGATTTATTAGTTATTATTACACTCATTTGCTTTGTTCAGACGGCTTTCATGGATCCAAAAAAGCCCACCTCCAAATCCTTTTAGGTCTGACTTTTTATGTTTCATGAAAACGGTCGCTCCAAACTTTGGGAACCCGAAAGAATTGTTGCTCACAATGAGTAAGATGCATTTTGTGTGCGTGCGTGCGTGCGTGCGTGTGTGCGCGTGTGTGTGTGTGTGTGTGTGTGTGTGTGTGTGTGTGTGTGTGTGTGCGTGCGTGCGTGCGTGCGTGCGTGCGTGCGTGCGTGCGTGCGTGCGTGCGCGTGTGCGCGTGCGTGCGCGTGTGCGCCTGTGTGTGTGTGTGTGTGTGTGTGTGTGTGTGTGTGTGTGTGTGTGTGTGTGTGCGTGCGTGTGTGTGTGCGCGTGTGTGTGTGTGCATCCACGGATGCATGAGTGCCGCCCCGCGAGGTTCATTACCACTGCGCGCTCGTTTTAGCATTGAGCATCATTAATTGATTAGTTTATTAATACGCCGCGTCTCGGCCCTTATGAAATATTAAGAGCCAATTTAAAACTCCGCCACGAGGGCATGAATCGGTGTGGCGTGCATGAATCGGTGTGGCGTGCATGAATCGGTGTGGCGTGCATGAATCGGTGTGGCGTGCATGAATCGGTGTGGCGTGCATGAATCGGTGTGGCGTGCATGAATCGGTGTGGCGTGCATGAATCGGTGTGGCGTGCATGAATCGGTGTGGCGTGCATGAATCGGTGTGGCGTGCATGAGTCGGTGTGGCGTGCATGAGTCGGTGTGGCGTGCATGAGTCGGTGTGGCGTGCATGAGTCGGTGTGGCGTGCATGAATCGGTGTGGCGTGCATGAATCGGTGTGGCGTGCATGGATCGGTGTGGCGTGCATGGATCGGTGTGGCGTGCATGGATCGGTGTGGCGTGCATGGATCGGTGTGGCGTGCATGGATCGGTGTGGCGTGCATGGATCGGTGTGGCGTGCATGGATCGGTGTGGCGTGCATGGATCGGTGTGGCGTGCATGGATCGGTGTGGCGTGCATGAATCGGTGTGGCGTGCATGAATCGGTGTGGCGTGCATGAATCGGTGTGGCGTGCACTGATCGGTGTGGCGTGCATGGATCAGTGTGGCGTGCATTTCAGCCCGATTCCACCGCTGAAGAAAACGGTCGAATTAAAAAAAAAAAATAAAAACGAAAATTAATTCTTTGCGTTTGGCGTCAATCGCCACGTTTTATCAGTTTGTGAGTAAGCTAAATAAAATGGAAGAAGCAGACGTGCTAGTTCACGTTGTTTGAGGCCTGGGAGAAGTGCGTGTTAATAAATGACTTCGTATTATTACTAAATGTAAATAAATATTTAAATTTTGACAGGAAAAAAATAAAGCATCTTTTAAACATTATCTAATAGGGATGTAACGGTACACAAAAATTTCAGTTCGGTACGTTCCTCGGTTTAGAGGTCACCAGGGGTGTGGGGAAAAAATCGATTCGGATTTGAATCGGGATTCTCACGTTGTGGGATTCAGAAGCAATTCTCTTTTTTTTTTTTTAAATCGATTTATTTTTATTTTTAATTAGTCCAACAAAACAATACAAAGCAATACCATAACAATGCAATTCAATTCCAAAGCAAAGCTGAGCCAGCAACACTCAGAACTGCAATAAACAGAACAATTGAGAGGAGACACAAACACCACACAGAACAAAACAAAAGTAGTGAATATTATCAACAACAGTATCAATATTAGTTATCATTTCAGCATAGCAGTGATTAAAAATCCCTCATTGACATTATCATTAGACATTTATGATAATAATCAAAAAGAACAATAGTGTCACAGTGGCTTACACTTGGATGGCATCTCATAAGCTGGACAACACACTGTGTCCAATGTTTTCACAAAGATAAAATAAGTCAGATTTTTGATTCGTTTAATAGTTAAAACTAATTTACATTATTGCAATCAGTTGATAAAACATTGTCCTTTACAATTATAAAAGCTTTTTTTTTAAATCTACTACTCTGCTAGCATGTCAGCAGACTGGGGTAGATCCTGCTGAAATCTATGTATTGAATGAATACACAATCCTTTTAAATCGGCAAAAAAAATCGTTTTTGAATCGAGAATCGTGTTGAATGGAAAAAAAAAAAAAATTTTGAATCGAATTGTGACCCCAAGAATCGATATTGAATCGAATCGCGGGACACCCAATGATTCGCAGCCCTAGAGATCACGGTTCGGTTAATTTTCGGTACAGTAAGAAAACAAAAAAATATAAATATTTTTGGTTATTTATTCACCAAATTTGTAAACAATGGCTTTATCATTTTAACAATGGGAACATTAAAATGATTCTGCCCACGTTAATCCACATTAAACTGCCTCAAATAGTTGCTCAGATTAATAAAAATGACAAAACTTTTCTTCTACATATAAAAAGTGCAACATTAAACAGTTTCAAGTCAACTCATCATGCTTAATTTATTACAGCATTTGGGAAGCTTGTAGTTGATTTTTATTATGTAAATGTTATATTTTTATCAACATGTGATAGCAGGGACCCTGCCATTCAAAGCTGTTCTGTCTGTAAAACACACACACACACACACACACCGCAAAATGAGCTAACGTTACGCTAAAAGCTAATTAGCCTTCACCTCAAGCCAGAACTGCGAGCGAGCTGAGCTGCAGTTTAAGTTTCTGGAACAGGGGTCGGCAACCCAAAATGCTGAAAGAGCCACATTGGACCAAAAGTTCAAAAACAAATCTCTCTGGGGCCGCAAAAAATTAAAAGCCATATTACATACAGATAGTGTGTCATGAGATATAAATTGAATAATGAGGACTTAAAGGAAACTAAATGAGCTCAAATTTAGCTACAAATGAGGCATAATGATGCAATATGTACATACAGCTAGCCTAAATAGCATGTTAGCATCGATTAGCTTGCAGTCATGCAATGACCAAATATTTCTGATTAGCACAGTCCACATAAGTCAATAACATCAACAAAACTCACCTTTGTGCATTCATACACAACGTTAAAAGTTTGGTGGACAAAATGAGACAGAAAAAGAAATGGCATAAAACACGTCTTAGAAAGTTATACATGTAAACAAACTAGGGTGAGTTCAAAGACCGGTAAAATTAGTAGGACAAAACGGCGCTCGCCAAATACTCGAATCAGTGAAGCAAGTTTAATATAAACAGTGTGCTGTATAGCAATTAGGGAGGTTTGTGTCATGATTGTCCTCCTGCAGAAACCAAATTTAAACAAACATTTTTTTTTTCGCCTCATCATTTCCATTTTTCATCTATTTTTGAAAAAGCTCCACAGAGAGCCACTAGGGCGGCGCTAAAGATGTGGCTCCAGAGCCGCAAGTTGCCGACCCCTCTTCTAGAAGGTCAACAGGCTCATAGTGATGTTAGTAGTAGTTGACTGGGAGGTGTTTGTTATCATTTGGGGGGAGTCCACTGCCTTATGCTCACCTGCCAAACACCTATCTGCTCACCTGCTAAACACCTATCTGCTCACCTGCCAAACACCTATCTGCTCACCTGCTAAACACCTATCTGCTCACCTGCTAAACACCTATCTGCTCACCTGCTAAACACCTATCTGCTCACCTGCCAAACACCTATCTGCTCACCTGCCAAACACCTATCTGCTCACCTGCCAAACACCTATCTGCTCACCTGCTAAACACCTATCTGCTCACCTGCTAAACACCTATCTGCTCACCTGCTAAACACCTATCTGCTCGACGCTGAAGCATTTACTACATGCGCTCTGCTGATTGGCTGTTACCGCTATATATGTAACCAATCAGATGGTTGTGTGGGTGGGACAATGCTGGGTGCTGAGACAGAGGCAGAAGAAGCAAGGCAGCTTGTTTAGACTTTAGCTTAGAAACGGGTTCGGTACACCCCCGTACCGAAACGGTTCAATACAAATACACGTACCGTTACACCCCTATTATCTAATCATGCCAAATACCAGGTTATGTTCTAGTGCAGGGGTCACCAACACCAGGTCGCCCGTAAGGACCAGATGAGTCGCCCGCTGGCCTGTTCTAAAAATAGCTCAAATAGCAGCACTTACCAGTGAGCTGCCTCTATTTTTTTAATTGTATTTATTTACTAGCAAGCTGGTCTCGCTTTGCTCGACATTTTTAATTCTAAGAGAGACAAAACTCAAATAGAATTTGAAAATCCAAGAAAATATTTTAAAGACTTGGTCTTCACTTGTTGAAATAAATTCATTTATTTTTTTACTTTGCTTCTTATAACTTTCAGAAAGACAATTTTAGAGAAAAAATACAACCTTAAAAACGAATTTAGGATTTTTAAACACATAAACCTTTTTACCTTTTAAATTCCATCCTCTTCTTTCCTGACAATTTAAATCAATGTTCAAGTACATTTTTTTCTATTATTGTAAAAAATAATAAATCAACTTTAATTTAATTCTTCATTTTAGCTTTTCAACGAATAATATTTGTGAAATATTTCTTCAAACTTATTATGATTAAAATTTCCCAAAAATATTCTGGCAAATCTAGAAAATCTGTAGAATTAAATTTAAATTTATTTCAAAGTCTTTAGAATTTCTTTTAAAATTTTTGTTCTGGGAAATCTAGATGAAATAATGATTTGTCTTTGTTAGAAATATAGCTTGGTCCAATTTGTCTCACGCGGCTGGATCGGTGAAGCGAGCGGTATGAAAATCAACACGGTGGTTCTCGCCCAGAAAATGGTGGAGGACGAGATCCTCACAAAGTTAAAGCACCTGGGGGTCTTGTTCTCGAGTGAGGGGAGTGCGGATCGGTGCGGCGTCGTCTGTAATGCGGACCCTGTGTCGATCCGTCGTGGTGAAGAAGGAGCCGAGCCGGAAGGCGAAGCTCTCAAATTTCCTAGTCGATTTACGTTCCCATGCTCACCTGTGCTCATGAGCTTTGGGTACAAGTGGCTGAAAAGAGTTTTCCTCTGGCGGAGTTTCTCCTTTGAGGGTGAGAAGCTCCGTCATTCGGGAGGAACCAGATGAGGAGGTCCGGGCGTCTAGTCCGATTGCCACCTGGACAGGTGTTTGGGGCCCGTGCAACCAGGACACTTTGGACAGACTACCGTATTTCCTTGAATAATTAATTTAAAAACCTCTTCTCACTCCTGCGCTTACCAAAGGCATGCGGTAAAA
The DNA here is from genome assembly GCF_033978795.1 of Nerophis ophidion. Lineage (NCBI taxonomy): Eukaryota > Metazoa > Chordata > Actinopteri > Syngnathiformes > Syngnathidae > Nerophis > Nerophis ophidion. The sequence continues at coordinate 1,736,552 of NC_084618.1, read as the reverse complement.
GTAAGCATGCGCTAATTATTTTAAAACCTCTTCTCACTCCGGCACTTACTAAAGGCGTGCAATAAAAATTTGAGTGTGATGTAAGCTTGGACCTTAAATCCTACTTCTTCTTCCCTTTATGCGATTTCAAATGACCGGTATTGAAATCAGCCTCCTACATTTTGAAAATGATGACAGGGGAAGTGTCACTCGTGACATCACAGGTTTGACCAGGCGGTAATACTAAGCATGCGCTAATTATTTTGCGAAACGAGTTTGACATGGCAGGCGCCTACTATATGCCCTGCGGCAATTCAAGGAAATACTTTATGTCTGGGGACGCTTTGGTAGGAGCTGGACCAAGTGGCTGGGGAGAGGGGAGTCTGGGCTCCTCTGCTTAGGCTGCTGCCCCCGCGACCCGACTTTAGATAAGCGGATAAAGACGGATGTTAGCAAAATTAAAAAAATAAAAAATCAAGAGATCGTAACCTATTCCAAAGGCTCGCTACTTGGAAAAAAATAATGTAATATTGGTGGAATTGATCTATACGAGCACGTCTCATTGACAAGGCGGCATAGCTCGGTTGTGCCAGCAACTTGAGGGTTCCAGGTTCGAATCCCGCTTGCGCCATCCTAGTCACTGCCGTTGTGTCCTTGGGCAAGACACTTGACCCACCTGCTCCCGGTGCCACCCACACTGCTTTAAATGGAACTTTGATATCGGGCGTCACTTGAGAAAAGCGCTATATAAATATAATTTACTTCACAAGAGACTTGGTGTAAGCAGCCAAAGTTCAGAGTAGGGCTGGGCGATACGGTCTTTTATTAATATCTCGATATTTTTGGGCCGTGTCACGATACAGGATATATATCGCGATATTTTGCCTTAGCCTTGAATGAACACTTGACACATATAATGACAGCAGTCTGATGATTCTATGTGTCTACATTCAAACATTCTTCTTCATACTGCATTCATAGATGCTACTTTTAAACTTTCATGCAGAGACGGAAATCACAACTAATTCAATTTAGCAAAAGTGTATTTATTAAAGAGTTATTAAGCAGTGGCACAAACATTCATGTCATTTCAAAACAGAAAGTGCAAGATTGTCAGAGACATTTTAAAACAAGCTACTTTTGTGCATGATGTCACTAAGACGACATATCAAAGCAACACTAAATTAAAAGTGCCCTTTTTGTACAGAACGACACTACAATAGTTTAAAACAAAAGTGCACTTTTGTGCATGATGTCACTAAGACGACATATCAAAACAACACTAAATTAAAGTGCACTTTTTGTACAGAACAACACTACAATAGTTTAAAACAAAGTGCACTTTTGTGCATGATGTCACAAGATATTTCATTAAGTGTCAAATAAAAATGAGCTGCATACAAGGAAATCAAATAGCAGTGCTGCTACTTTTTGTAGCAACGCTTTTGCCGCATAAATGTTGAACGTATTCCTGCTTGAAGCCAAACCGCTGTTTTTCTTGGGAATTAATTATTCCTTTCGTTTGTTACCAGATTGGCGCTGGCACGCCAAATTTCTTCCCCCCGGAAGAAATTTGGCGTGCCAGGCCCTCTAATGCCTGAAGGACCCCAATGAGGGCGTGACAATACCAAGTTCTATGACTCTTAAGGGTTACAGCTGCAAAATTAGCATAGCAAAAATAGCTTGAAAGGTTAGCATGCTGGAATGCTAATATTTTTTCCTCACCTTTATTTTTCACCAATGACAATCAGCCAATTATATTGCTTTTAAAACAGGCAGCTATGTGGGCTGCTTTGAGGTCCTTCCACCCTCATTGGGGTCCTTCAAGCATTAGAGAGGCTGTCACGCCAAATTTCTTCCGGGGGAAGAAATTTGGCGTGACAGCACCTTCTTTCTCTCGTATTAGCACTCGCAACGCGCCGTTAGCATCACAGCTAATGTTACCCATGTCGCTACCTCTCCGCCCGGGGAGGGCGTGTGACGTACGTAAGAAGGTGGGCGTGTTCACGTCTCTGGGAGGAGGAGAGACGAGAAAGAGCGGGAAAGGCCTGCAGTGTAGTGCCCGCAGCGAAAAGCAACTGTGTGAGAACGTATACTCCAATATCACGATATCGTCATTTTCTATATCGCACCGAGACAAACCCGCGATATATAACGAGTATGTCGATATATCGCCCAGAGTCAGTTTTTATAGCAGTATAGAATTCCAGGATGCAAAGTCCGTAACGACTTATTGTCCTCCATTCAAATTGCTCCGTAGTCTCCTGCACTACTTCCCCGAAAATACTCATTTGTCTTCGTGCTCACCTGAGACTAAAAGTAAATAGACGACGTGCTTTATTTGACCTCCTTTTCAACCCGTTTCAGCCTGCGAAACACGACGAGCGAAAGCGAATAAAAAACCTGCTTTTTAATTAAACGTAGCGGTCTGAAAAATGCCACGGGCGTCAAAGTGATGTTTGATCGTCTCGTGACTTTTGGCCGACTCTTCACGAGCTCACTAACCTTTGCTTTCACGCCGGAAATGACAAAAATCTCTCCAAATCATGACAACCACAGCGGCGGATAACGACCTTTACCGTGTTCTGATCAAAAACCTCAGCACAGAGTCTTGCATCCGGCTAATAAGCTAAGTCTGACTCCCGCAAGGTGGGCAGCACGGTGCTAAAGGGGTTAGTGCCTCTGCTTCTTCCCACCTCCAAAGACATGCACCTGGGGATAGGCCCCTCCCACCTCCAAAGACATGCACCTGGGGATAGGCCCCTCCCACCTCCAAAGACATGCACCTGGGGATAGGCCCCTCCCACCTCCAAAGACATGCACTTGGGGATAGGTTGATTGGCAACACTAAATGGTCCCGAGTGTGTGAATGTTGTCTGTCTGTGTTGGCCCTGTGGTGAGGTGGCGACTTGTCCAGGTTGTACCCCGCCTTCCGCCCGCTTGTAGTTGAGTTAGGCTCCAGCACCCCCCGCCACCCTGAACGGGAAAATCGGTAGAAAAATGGATGGATGGCAAAGTCAGCAACCATTCAGACGCCCCTTCTTATTAACCATGGTTGCATTTCTGGACGCGTTTCCTCCGTATCTGCGAGCCAAATAAGCAATGCGTGCGCCATTGTCGTACTCCTCGCGCATTTCTAAGTCCACAGCAAATCCCTCCTTCCTTCCAAGCTGGTATGTTGGCTTTTTTGGATCCATGTTGAGTAATAAAATAAACAAAAAACGGTAATGGACTGTGTAAACAGGATGTGACGTACTGTAGGGTCTCCGCCTCTCCGTATCGGGCGCGCACATGTTGAGGTGTCACTGTAAAATTCAGCTTCGGGCAAAAAATGTTGATAAGGACGTCCTTATTTTAAAGTATTAAATTTATAGTATAACGAAGGTCCTGGGTTCGATCCTGCAGCTCGGGATCTTTCTGTGTGGAGTCTGCATGTTCTCCCCGTGAATGCGTGGGTTCCCTCCGGGTACTCTGGCTTCCTCCCACCTCCAAAGACATGCACCTGGGGATAGGTTGATTGGCAACACTAAATGGGCCCTAGTGTGTGAATGTGAGTGGTAGAAAATGGATGGATAGATGACAAAGTCAGCCACCATACGGACATCCCTTCTAATTCACGATGTTTGCATTTGTGGACGTGTTTTCTTCGTATTTGCGAGCTAAATAAGCAATGCGTGCGTACTCTTTGCGCATTTCTAAGTCCACAGCAAATCCCTCCTTCCTTCCAAGCTGGTATGTTGGCTTTTTTTGGATCCATGTTGAGTAATAAAATAGACAAAACGCACGCCAAACCATGAGTAATGGACAGCGTAGACAGGATGTGACGGACTGTAGGGTCTCCGCCTCTCCGTATCGGGCACGCCCCTGGGCCGAACAGGACAAGCGGTAGAAAATGGATGGACTCCCGCAAGACCCGCAGTGCTTTTTGCCTTCACCAAGTCCCACTTTCAAGAGAAAAATAGGTGTTTGACAACACGTCTTCCCCAAAAAGAAGGATTTTTTTTTATTTTTCAAGCAAGCGCTAGCCCGTGATCCATATTGGAGGACGTCTTCACCTTTGAACAAAACAAAACACTAAAAAAAAAAAAAACGCGTTTTTGTGTCCTGGAACACGGCGTGGACCTGACCTGACGTGTGTTTTGTACGTGAACCATTTTTGTCTTTTATAAAGACTTTTTGTTTTTTACTCCCGGCACTAGTCTGGCAGAAGACAAACTGTAATCTCTGACATCATCACAAGCAGAAATGGAAAAGGACGGCGGAGAGAAAAAAAATGAACGTTGCACATATTTATATTTCTAAAATATTTCAATAATTTATATTAAAGAGCACTATTTTTACAAAAGCCAACGTTTGCCCTGTGTGTTCCTTGCCGCCGCTGCTGTAAGTTAGCGTAGCATGTCGCTAACGGCATTGTTTTTGTTTTGTTTTTTGAGCCGCAAAATGGGATTTCCTCTCCGGCGGTTGACGAGGGTTACAATTACTGTCAGCGCTTGTTGTTTTCTCCCCGCGCTACGGTGCTTTGTGGCCACATTCCACACGGGCGGACCTATAGGGGCGCGGTGTGTGTGTGTGTGTGTGTGTGTGTGTGTAACAAAGGGATTACCAGAAGAGCAGTTACACACTTGGACACAAGACTTACTGTGCAGAAAGCTCACTTTGGGCTGGACCTAACTGGAAAGGAATGCGGCGGGGTTTTATACATCCTGCCCCAGGGGCCGAGGGACTACGTGTGTGTGTGTGTGTGTGTGTGCATGTACAGAATGTGTGTGTGCGTGAGGTCAAATAGGTGAAAGGATCCACGTGCCGGAGATTTACAATGTTTTTTTATTTATTTTTGCACTTAGACGGTTACAGGTTTTCTGACGGTAACGCCATTTAAAAAGTCATCACACACACACACACACACACACACACACACACATTTCCTATTCCCTGCATACCTAGTGTGTGTGCGTATGTGTGGTGTGTGTGTGCGCGTGTGTGTGTGTGTGTGTGTGCGCGACTGGCTTCCAGGAAAGAGGCACTTTAATTGAGTTGAGTTTTTACGGCTTGCCTGGTGTGAGTGTGTAAAGAGCAAGTGTGTGTGTGTGTGTGTGTGTGTGTGTGTGTGTGTGTGTGTGTGTGTGTGTGTGTGTGTGTGCGTGTGTGTGACAGCGAGATGAGGGACTTGAAGTGCAGAGAGAAAGAATATACATTTCTTCAAAAGCGCTCAAAGACTTTGGAGAAATGACGTCATCGATGTTCTTTCTGGCACCCACTGGCGTGGTTAATAAGCGTGGCCCTGAATCACACACACACACACACACACACACACACACACACACACACACACACACACACACACACACACGAAAGCGAGGTTTAATTGCTGTTTTGTCACTAAGTTATTAGAAGAGACTACTAAACTTTTTTTTTTTTAAGGCACTTTTTTTTCTCCTCATTTGAAAGGATTCTTAATTTTCAAAAAGCAATTTGGGAAAAAAAAGTTTATTAAAATCATTTAAATCGATGTAAAAAAAAATAAAAATCTATTTTAAAAATATTTTTATTTTTTTATACGATTCTTTGAAAGAAGTAATTTTCAAAAATAAAATATTTTTCATAGGAATAATTTTAATCAATTCATAATTTTCCAAAATCAGTTACATTTTTTTGAGAACCATGGAAATGGATTCATTATTTTCCAAATTAAAAAAAACAAAAACTTTTTATTTTTTGAAGTTTTTTTTTAAAGGCACTTTTTTCGTCCTCATCTGAATGGATTCTTCATTTTCAGAAATCAATTTGGAGTCATTTAAATCGATGTAAAAAAAAGTTCAAAAAAAAAAAAAAATATATATATATATTTATATTTTTTTATAAGATTCTGTAAAAGTAGTGATTTTTTTAAATTAATTTGAAAAAATACATACACTTCAAACATTTTTATAAAAATAATTTGAATCAATTCATACTTTTCCAAAATCAATTAAAATTTTTCTTTTTTTTAAAGTATGTATGTTTTTTTTAAAAGGCACCTTTTTTCCACTCATCTGAATGGATTATTCATTTTCAGAAATCAATTTTGAAAGAAAAAAAAGTATTAGAATAATTTAAATAGGTGGGAAAACATTCAAAAATGTATTTTTTTTAAAAATGCTTTTAATTTTTTATGAGATTCATCAAAAGGATTAATCATTTTCAAAAAATAATTTGAAGAAAAATAAACATACCTAAAACATTTTTATAAGAATAATTTGAATCTATTCATAATTTTTAAAATCAATTAGAATTTTTTTTAAAAGAGTCATCGAAATGGATTCATGATTTTCTCCAAAAATGTGAAAACATTTTTTAAAAAAATTTTTAAGACACTTTCTTCTCCTCATCTGAATGGAGTCCTCATTTTCAGAAATCAATATGGAAAAAAAAGTTTATTTGAATGAATAAAATAAGCGAGTAGTTTTCAAAAATCCATTTTAAAAACATGTACACTTAAAATTGATGTAAGAATCATCTGAATTGATTCTTAATTTTCAGAAATCAATTTGGGAGAAAAAAAAGGTTTTATTAGAATCATCGAAATCGATTGGAAAAAGGTTCAAAAATCCATTTGGAAATGTGAATTTTTTATAAGGTTTATCAAAATGAGTACATTTTCACAAATTAATTTGAATAAAAATATATACTTAAAATTGTTTTTATTTAAGTAACATCTAATTTAAAAAAGTTAAAAAATCTATTTGGAAAAAAATAGTTCTATGCTTTTATAAGATTCATCAAAATGAGTAATAATTGTCAAAAATTAATTTGAAAAGTATATATATACTCCAATTTTTTTTTTATAAGAATCATGTAAATCGATTTATGATATTCACTAAAATAATTGGATTTTTGTTTTAAATAAAAATAATCAAAATGAGTCATTTTCAAAAATCCATTTGAAAAAAATATGTATGCTTAAAATTGTAATAAGAATCATCTGAATCGATTCTTAATTTTCAAAAATTAATTTGGGGGGAAAAAGGTTTTATCAGAATCATCTAAATTAATTTTAAAAGGTTCAAAAATCCAGTTGGAAATTTAGATGTTTTATTTTTTATAAAATTCATCCAAATGAGTACATTTTCACAAATGAATTTGAACTAAAATATACATTTAAACTTTTTGTTTATAAGAATCCTCTAAATCGATATATAATGTTCAAAAGTCCAAATGGATTTTTTTTTCATAAAAATAATCAAAAGGAGTTATTTTTCCAAAATCAATTAAAAAAAAAATGCATCCTTAAAATTGTTATGAGAATCATCTGAATTGATTCTTAAAATTCAGGGATCCATTTGGGAAAAAAATGTTTTTATTAGAATAATCTAAATCGATTTAAAAAGGTCCAAAAATCAATTTGGAAAAAAAAAATTCTATTTTTTTTATAAGATTCATCAAAATTAGTAATAATAGTCCAAAATTAATTTGAAAAAATATATATGTACTTAAAACATTTGTTATAAGAATCATCCAAATCGTTTTATGATATTCACAAATCTAATTGGATTTTTTTTTTAAATAAAATGAGTAATTTTCAAAAATCAATTTAAAAAAAATATGTATACTTAAAATTGTTATAAGAATCATCTGAATCAATTCTTAATGTTCAGAAATCAATTTGGGGAGAAAAATGTTTTTACTACAATCTAAATTGAAAGAAATATTTGAATACATATACAGTATACTTAAAACATTTTTTACATGAATCAGCTAAATCGATTTATAAAATAAAAAATCCAATTTGATTTTTTTTTAAATAAAAAAAAGAATCAAAGTGAGTAATTTTCCAAAATATTTCTCAAAAAAATATATATACTTCAAACATTTTTTATAAGAATCATCTACTAAATTGATTTAAAATAATTCAAAAATCCATCTGGAATTTTTTTAAAATAAAATCATACAAAAATGAGTGATAGTTTTCAAAAATTAATTTGAATAAGTATGTACACTTACAACATTTTTTATAACAATGATCTAAATCGATTTATGATATTCAAAAATCAAATTGATTTCAAAAAAAATAATAATAATCAAAAATGAATAATTATCAAAAAATCAATTTGAAAAAAATATGTATACTAAAACTGTTAAGAATCATCTGATTCTATTTTTGATTTTCAGAAATCAATTTGGGAAAAAATGTTTTTATTTAAATCGATTTAAAAAGATTCAAAAATCCATTTATCAAAATGAGTTATAATTTTCAAAAATAAATTTGAAAAAAATATATATACGTAAAACATTTTTCATAAGAATAATCTAAACAGATTTATAACTAGCAAAAAAATCTAATAGGATTTTTTTTTTTAATAATCAAAATTAGGGATTTTCAAAATCAATTAGAAAAAAAATATGTATACTTAAAATTGTTATAAGAATCATCTGAATGGAGTCTTAATTTTCAGAAATCCATTTGGAAATGTTTTTTTTTTTAATTAAAATCATCTAAAAAAAATAAAAATTAAATACATTTGTCATTTTTTTTAAATTGTTTAAGATTAATCAAAACGAGTAATGATTTTCAAATATGAATTAGTTAAAAAAAAATATATATATATATATATACACACTAAACATGTTTATAAGAATCATTTTAATCAATTCATAATTTTAAAAGGAATCATCTAAATGGATTCATGATTTTTTTTTAATTAGAAAACAACTTTCGTTTTTTGTTTTTTTGAATTAATTTTTACAATATCTTTATGCTCCCAGAATGAACTTTTCTAACCTGTTTTGAAAAATGATCATCATTGCAAGAATGACTTGTGTTGAATCTTCAATCCATTCTGAATCCAAATTGTCACATCAGGCATTCAGGAATTAATCATTTGTTTGACCTTTAATGGAACTTATTTTACCTTCTATACTCCTTTTACCTTTTTGATTCATACTTTGTCAACCTTCTTTTTACTTTGTTACCTTCAATTTACCTTATTTCACCTTCTATACTCCTTCTTTTACCTTTTTACATTCATTCTTTGTGAACCTTCTTTTACCTTTTCTTTACCTTATGTTACCTTCAATTTACCTTACTTCACCTTCTATACTCCTTTTACCTTTTTCATTCATCATTTGTGAACCTTCTTTTACCTTTTCTTTACCTTATGTTACCTTCAATGTACCTTACTTCACCTTCTATACGCCTTCTTTTACCTTTTCTTTACCTTATTTTACAGTCAATTTACCTTATTTCACCTTCTATACTCCTTCTTTTACCTTTTTACATTCATTCTTTGTGAACCTTCTTTTACCTTTTCTTTACCTTATGTTACCTTCAATTTACCTTACTTCACCTTCTATACTCCTTTTACCTTTTTCATTCATCATTTGTGAACCTTCTTTTACCTTTTCTTTACCTTATGTTACCTTCAATGTACCTTACTTCACCTTCTATACGCCTTCTTTGACCTTTTCTTTACCTTATTTTACAGTCAATTTACCTTATTTCACCTTCTATACGCCTTCTTTTACCTTATTACATTCATTCTTTGTGAACCTTCTTTTACCTTTTCTTTACCTTATGTTACCTTTAATTTACCTTATTTCGCCTTCTATACTACTTCTTTTACCTTTTTCATTCACCCTTTGTGAACCTTTTACCTTTTCTTTACCTTAAGTTACCTTCAATTTACCTTATTCCACCTTCTGACTCCTTTGACCTTTTTCATTCATCCTTTGTGAACCTTCTTTTACCTTTTCTCTACTGTTTGTTACCTTCAATTTACCTTATTTCACCTTCTAAACTCCTTCTCTGACTTTTTCTTTACCTTATTTTACCATCAATTGACATTATTTACCTTTTTTTTCATCCTCTGCGAACCTTCTTTTACCTTTTCTTTACCTTATGTTACCTTCAATTTACCTTATTTCACCTTCTATACTCCTTTTACCTTTTCTTTACCTTATATTACCATCAATTTACCTTATTTCACCTTTTATACTCCTTTTACCTTTTTTATTCATCCTTTGCGAACCTTCTTTTACCTTTTCTTTACCTTATGTTACCTTCAATTTACCTTACTTCACCTTCTCTACGCCTTCTTTTACCTTTTTCATTCATCATTTGTGAAACTTCTTTTACCTTTTCTTTACCTTATGTTACCGTCAATTGACCTTATTTCACCTTCTATACTCCTTCTTTTACCTTTTTCATTCATCATTTGTGAACCTTCTTTTACCTTCTTAGGGACGGCGTGGCGTGGTTGAGAGTGGCCATGCCAGCAACCTGAAGGGGTTCATGGTTCGATCCCCACCTTCTACCAACCCTGTCACGTTCGTTCTGTCCTTGAGCAAGACACTTCACCCTTGCTCCTGATGGGTGGCGACTTAAAGTCTTTCAACTTAAACAAGTTGAAAAACTTATTGGGGTGTTACCATTTAGTGGTCAATTGTGCAGAATATGTACTGTACTGTGCAATCTACTAATAAAAGTTTCAATCAATCAAACTTTTTAAGAAAATCAAGGTCAATGACCTTCAAGCAATAGTGCAGCTGCATTTACTTATATGACCCAATGTAAACAACCTTTCCTAGTCATAGTGCAAAACGAAAAATGTTTTAAATATATTTAACAAAATCAAAACTACATCCATTTAAATTTAATCACAATGCATGATGGGAAAATTCAAAACACTCTCCACACTTATCCATGTTTACGGCATTTTAGCAGCTTGGCATTTCTGATTTTGTAACGGAAGTAAACAAAGAAATCTAACCTTCACATACTCTTAGTATCCGATTATATTAATTATTAATTATAAAATGAAGCACATGTATTTTTTTCAAAATGTATTGTCGTTATAAAAAAATGTTTCAATCAATCAATGGAACTTTTTAAGAAAATGACCTCTAAATATGTGCTGCGCAATAGTGCAGCTGCATATATTTATATGACCCAATGCAAACAACCTTCCCTAGTCATGGTGCAATAAAAATATTTTTTAATATATCTAACAAATTCAAAACTACATCCATTTAAATTTAATCACCAAGCATGATTAGATTAGATTAGATTAGATAGTACTTTATTTATTCCGTCAGGAGAGTTCCTTCAGGAAAATTACAATTTTCAGCACAATCCCATTCAAGATCAGACAAACATTACAGGGAGACAGAACAGGATCGCTGACGGGTCTGCCGGCTTCCAGCGCCCCTTACAAAAAAGATGAGATACAGGTAAACAAGGGGGGGGGAGAAAAAAATAGAAGATTAAAATAAAATAAAAATAAAAAAATAATAATAAATAAAATGGGAAAATGCAAAACACTGCACACATTTTAGCGGCTTGACATTTTTGATTTTGTAACGGATGTCAACAAAGAAGTCTAACATTTACATACTCTTAATATTCAATATCATTAATTATATAATGTAGTACATGTATTTTTTCAAGATGTATTGTCATTATAAAAAATTTTTTCAATCAATCAATGGAACTTTCATTAGTAGATTGCACAGTACAGTACATATTCCGTACAATTGACCACTAAATGGTAACACCCCAATAAGTTTAACTTGTTTAATCAATTCATAGTAAAAAATCAATCAATCAAACCTGTTCTTTACCTTATGTTACCTTCTATTTACCTTTTAGTTCCCTTTGTTCTACAAACCCTGTTTCCATATGAGTTGGGAAATTGTGTTAGATGTAAATATAAACAGAATACAATGATTTGCAAATCCTTTTCAAGCCATATTCAGTTGAATATGCTACAAAGACAACATATTTCATGTTCAAACTCATAAACTTTATTTTTTTTGTTGCAAATAATTTACTTGGAATTTCATGGCTGTAACACGTGCCAAAGTAGTTGGGAAAGGGCATGTTCACCACTGTGTTACATCACCTTTTCTTTTAACAACACTCAATAAACGTTTGGGAACTGAGGAAACTAATTGTTGAAGCTTTGAAAGTGGAATTCTTTCCCATTCTTGTTTTATGTAGAGCTTCAGTCCTTCAACAGTCCGGGGTCTCCGCTGTCGTATTTTACGCTTCATAATGCACCACACATTTTCCATGGGAGACAGGTCTGGACTGCAGGCGGGCCAGGAAAGTACCCGCACTCTTTGTTTACGAAGCCACGCTGTTGTAACACGTGCTGAATGTGGCTTGGCATTGTCTTGCTGAAATAAGCAGGGGCGTCCGTGAAAAAGACAGCGCTTAGATGGCACCATATGTTGTTCCAAAAGCTGTATGTACCTTTCAGCATTAATGGTGCCTTCACAGATGTGTAAGTTACCCATGCCTTGGGCACTAATGCACCCCCATACCATCACACATGCTGGCTTTTACACTTTGTGTCCATAACAGTCTGGATGGTTTGCTTCCCCTTTGGTCCGGATGACACTATGTTGAATATTTCCAAAAACAATTTGAAATGTGGACTCTTTAGACCACAGAACACTTTTCCACTTTGCATCAGTCCATCTTAGATGATCTCGGGCCCAGAAAAGCCGGCGGCGTTTCTGGATGTTGTTGATAAATGGCTTTAGCTTTGCATAGTAGAGCTTTAACTTGTACTTAAAGATGTAGCGACGAACTGTATTTAGTGACAGTGGTTTTCTGAAGTGTTCCTGAGCCCATGTGGTGATATCCTTTAGAGGTTGATGTCGGTTTTTGATACAGTGCCGTCTGAGGGATGGAAGGTCACGGTCATTCAATGTTGGTTTCCGGCCATGCCGCTTACGTGGAGTGATTTCTCCAGATTCTCTGAACCTTTTGATGATATTATGGAGCGTAGATGTTGAAATCCCTAAATTTCTTGCAATGTCACTTTGAGAAAGGTTGTTCTTAAACTGTTTGACTATTTGCTCACGCAGTTGTGGACAAAGGGGTGTACCTCGCCCCATCCTTTCTTGTGAAAGACTGGGAAGCTGTTTTTATAGCCAATCATGGCACCCACCTGTTCCCAATTAGCCTGCACACCTGTGGGATGTTCCAAATAAGTGTTTGATGAGCATTCCTCAACTTTATCAGTATTTATTGCCACCTTTCCCAACTTCTTTGTCATGTGTTGCTGGCATCAAATTCTAAAGTTAATGATTCGGAAAAAAAATAAAGTTGTACCAGTTTGAACATGAAATATGTTGTCTTTGTAGCATATTCAACTGAATATGGCTTGAAAAGGATTTGCAAATCATTGTATTCTGTTTATATTTACATCTAACACCATTTCCCAACTCATATGGAAACAGGGTTTGTATATTAGTGGAACAAAGAATCAAAGCCCAATAATAATGGTTCCATCCTCAGGAGAGAACTTTAAAAAAGCATCAAAGAGGACACTTGCATATTTCTGAGTGTGACATGAAATGAGTCAAATAGGAAGATTTGAGACGTCTGCTTACTTTTGTCTGGTGTGAAGGTGGTGTGTGTGTGTGTGTGTGTGTGACACACAAACACACACACACACACACACACACTTCACTGTGCAGTCTAACACTACATCGTCCAAAGGGATTCTGCCGTGACTCAAGTTCCCCGTAAGTCGGATGGAATATTCTGCCGTCGTCCTTCGCCCTCTTCCTCTTTACACGCCCAACTCAAAGGCTTTCCAGCGTGATTCATTCTTTTTTTTGAAGGGGGTAGGGGGGGTCAACGAGTTTCAGGCTGGACAATTGTCAAAGCAGGCTGGACAGTTGTCAAACCAGGCTGGACAGTTGTCAAAGCAGGCTGGACAGTTGTCAAAGCAGGCTGGACAGTTGTCAAAGCAGGCTGGACAGTTGTCAAAGCAGGCTGGACAGTTGTCAAAGCAGGCTGGACAGTTGTCAAAGCAGGCTGGACAGTCTTCAAAGCAGGCTGGACAGTTGTCAAAGCAGGCTGGACAGTTGTCAAAGCAGGCTGGACAGTTGTCAAAGCAGGCTGGACAGTTGTCAAAGCAGTCAAAGCAGGCTGGACAGTTGTCAAAGCAGGCTGGACAGTTGTCAAAGCAGGCTGGACAGTTGTCAAAGCAGGCTGGACAGTTGTCAAAGCAGGCTGGACAGTTGTCAAAGCAGGCTGGACAGTTGTCAAAGCAGGCTGGACAGTTGTCAAAGCAGGCTGGACAGTTGTCAAAGCAGGCTGGACAGTTGTCAAAGCCAGGCTGGACAGTTGTCAAACCAGGCTGACAGTTGTCAAACAGGCTGGACAGTTGTCAAAGCAGGCTGGACAGTTGTCAAAGCAGGCTGGACAGTTGTCAAACCAGGCTGGACAGTTGTCAAAGCAGGCTGGACAGTTGTCAAAGCAGGCTGGACAGTTGTCAAAGCAGGCTGGACAGTTGTCAAAGCAGGCTGGACAGTTGTCAAAGCAGGCTGGACAGTTGTCAAAGCAGGCTGGACAGTTGTCAAAGCAGGCTGGACAGTTGTCAAAGCAGGCTGGACAGTTGTCAAAGCCAGGCTGGACAGTTGTCAAAGCAGGCTGGACAGTTGTCAAAGCAGGCTGGACAGTTGTCAAAGCAGACTGGACAGTTGTCAAAGCAGGCTGGACAGTGTCAAAGCAGGCTGGACAGTTGTCAAAGCAGAGCTGGACAGTTGTCAAAGCAGGCTGGACAGTTGTCAAAGCAGGCTGGACAGTTGTCAAAGCCAGGACTGGACAGTTGTCAAAGCAGGCTGGACAGTTGTCAAAGCAGGCTGGACAGTTGTCAAAGCAGACTGGACAGTTGTCAAAGCAGGCTGGACAGTTGTCAAAGCAGGCTGGACAGTTGTCAAACCAGGCTGGACAGTTGTCAAAGCAGGCTGGACAGTTGTCAAAGCAGGCTGGACAGTTGTCAAAGCAGGCTGGACAGTTGTCAAAGCAGGCTGGACAGTTGTCAAAGCAGGCTGGACAGTTGTCAAAGCAGGCTGGACAGTTGTCAAAGCAGGACTGGACAGTTGTCAAAGCAGGCTGGACAGTTGTCAAAGCAGGCTGGACAGTTGTCAAAGCCAGGCTGGACAGTTGTCAAACCAGACTGGACAGTTGTCAAAGCAGGCTGGACAGTTGTCAAAGCAGGCTGGACAGTTGTCAAAGCAGGCTGGACAGTTGTCAAAGCAGGCTGGACAGTTGTCAAAGCAGGCTGGACAGTTGTCAAAGCAGCTGGACAGTTGTCAAAGCAGCTGGACAGTTGTCAAAGCAGGCTGGACAGTTGTCAAAGCAGGCTGGACAGTTGTCCAAAGCAGGCTGGACAGTTGTCAAAGCAGGCTGGACAGTTGTCAAAGCAGGCTGGACAGTTGTCAAAGCAGGCTGGACAGTTGTCAAAGCAGGCTGGACAGTTGTCAAAGCAGGCTGGACAGTTGTCAAAGCAGGCTGGACAGTTGTCAAACCAGGCTGGACAGTTGTCAAAGCAGGCTGGACAGTTGTCAAAGCAGGCTGGACAGTTGTCAAACCAGGCTGGACAGTTGTCAAAGCAGGCTGGACAGTTGTCAAACCAGGCTGGACAGTTGTCAAAGCCAGGCTGGGACAGTTGTCAAAGCAGGCTGGACAGTTGTCAAAGCAGGCTGGACAGTTGTCAAACCAGGCTGGACAGTTGTCAAAGCAGGCTGGACAGTTGTCAAACCAGGCTGGACAGTTGTCAAAGCAGGCTGGACAGTTGTCAAAGCAGGCTGGACAGTTGTCAAACCAGGCTGGACAGTTGTCAAAGCAGGCTGGACAGTTGTCAAAGCAGGCTGGACAGTTGTCAAACCAGACTGGACAGTTGTCAAAGCAGGCTGGACAGTTGTCAAAGCAGGCTGGACAGTTGTCAAAGCAGGCTGGACAGTTGTCAAAGCAGGCTGGACAGTTGTCAAAGCAGGCTGGACAGTTGTCAAAGCAGGCTGGACAGTTGTCAAAGCAGGCTGGACAGTTGTCAAAGCAGGCTGGACAGTTGTCAAAGCAGGCTGGACAGTTGTCAAACCAGGCTGGACAGTTGTCAAACCAGGCTGGACAGTTGTCAAAGCAGGCTGGACGGTTGTCAAAGCAGGCTGGACGGTTGTCAAAGCAGGCTGGACCGGTTGTCAAAGCAGGCTGGACAGTTGTCAAAACCAGGCTGGACAGTTGTCAAACCAGGCTGGACAGTTGTCAAAGCAGGCTGGACAGTTGTCAAAGCAGGCTGGACAGTTGTCAAAGCAGGCTGGACAGTTGTCAAAGCAGCTGGACAGTTGTCAAAGCAGGCTGGACAGTTGTCAAAGCAGGACTGGACAGTTGTCAAAGCAGGCTGGACAGTTGTCAAAGCCAGGCTGGACAGTTGTCAAACCAGGCTGGACAGTTGTCAAAGCAGGCTGGACAGTTGTCAAAGCAGGCTGGACAGTTGTCAAAGCAGGCTGGACAGTTGTCAAAGCAGGCTGGACAGTTGTCAAACCAGGGCTGGACAGTTGTCAAAGCAGGCTGGACAGTTGTCAAACCAGGCTGGACAGTTGTCAAAGCAGGCTGGACAGTTGTCAAAGCAGGCTGGACAGTTGTCAAAGCAGGCTGGACAGTTGTCAAACCAGGCTGGACAGTTGTCAAACCAGACTGGACAGTTGTCAAACCAGGCTGGACAGTTGTCAAAGCAGGCTGGACAGTTGTCAAAGCAGACTGGACAGTTGTCAAAGCAGGCTGGACAGTTGTCAAACCAGGCTGGACAGTTGTCAAACCAGACTGGACAGTTGTCAAAGCAGGCTGGACAGTTGTCAAAGCAGGCTGGACAGTTGTCAAAGCAGGCTGGACAGTTGTCAAAGCAGGCTGGACAGTTGTCAAAGCAGGCTGGACAGTTGTCAAAGCAGGCTGGACAGTTGTCAAAGCAGGCTGGACAGTTGTCAAAGCAGGCTGGACAGTTGTCAAAGCAGGCTGGACAGTTGTCAAACCAGGCTGGACAGTTGTCAAAGCAGGCTGGACAGTTGTCAAAGCAGGCTGGACAGTTGTCAAAGCAGGCTGGACAGTTGTCAAAGCAGGCTGGACAGTTGTCAAAGCAGGCTGGACAGTTGTCAAACCAGGACTGGACAGTTGTCAAAGCAGGCTGGACAGTTGTCAAAGCAGGCTGGACAGTTGTCAAAGCAGGCTGGACAGTTGTCAAAGCAGGCTGGACAGTTGTCAAAGCAGGCTGGACAGTTGTCAAAGCAGGCTGGACAGTTGTCAAAGCAGGCTGGACAGTTGTCAAAGCAGGCTGGACAGTTGTCAAAGCAGGCTGGACAGTTGTCAAAGCAGGCTGGACAGTTGTCAAACCAGGCTGGACAGTTGTCAAAGCAGGCTGGACAGTTGTCAAAGCAGGCTGGACAGTTGTCAAAGCAGGCTGGACAGTTGTCAAAGCAGGCTGGACAGTTGTCAAAGCAGGCTGGACAGTTGTCAAAGCAGGCTGGACAGTTGTCAAAGCAGGCTGGACAGTTGTCAAAGCAGGCTGGACAGTTGTCAAAGCAGGCTGGACAGTTGTCAAAGCAGGCTGGACAGTTGTCAAACCAGGCTGGACAGTTGTCAAAGCAGGCTGGACAGTTGTCAAAGCAGGCTGGACAGTTGTCAAAGCAGGCTGGACAGTTGTCAAAGCAGGCTGGACAGTTGTCAAAGCAGGCTGGACAGTTGTCAAACCAGGCTGGACAGTTGTCAAAGCAGGCTGGACAGTTGTCAAACCAGGCTGGACAGTGGTCAAAGCAGGCTGGACAGTTGTCAAATCAGGCTGGACAGTTGTCAAAGCAGGCTGGACAGTTGTCAAAGCAGGCTGGACAGTTGTCAAACCAGGCTGGACAGTTGTCAAAGCAGGCTGGACAGTTGTCAAAGCAGGCTGGACAGTTGTCAAAGCAGGCTGGACAGTTGTCAAACCAGGCTGGACAGTTGTCAAAGCAGGCTGGACAGTTGTCAAAGCAGGCTGGACAGTTGTCAAAGCAGGCTGGACAGTTGTCAAAGCAGGCTGGACAGTTGTCAAACCAGGCTGGACAGTTGTCAAAGCAGGCTGGACAGTTGTCAAACCAGGCTGGACAGTTGTCAAAGCCAGGCTGGACAGTTGTCAAAGCAGGCTGGACAGTTGTCAAAGCAGGCTGGACAGTTGTCAAAGCAGGCTGGACAGTTGTCAAAGCAGGCTGGACAGTTGTCAAAGCAGGCTGGACAGTTGTCAAAGCAGGCTGGACAGTTGTCAAACCAGGCTGGACAGTTGTCAAAGCAGGCTGGACAGTTGTCAAAGCAGGCTGGACAGTTGTCAAAGCAGGCTGGACAGTTGTCAAAGCAGGCTGGACAGTTGTCAAAGCAGGCTGGACAGTTGTCAAAGCAGGCTGGACAGTTGTCAAAGCAGGCTGGACAGTTGTCAAAGCAGGCTGGACAGTTGTCAAAGCAGGCTGGACAGTTGTCAAACCAGGCTGGACAGTTGTCAAACCAGGCTGGACAGTTGTCAAAGCAGGCTGGACAGTTGTCAAAGCAGGCTGGACAGTTGTCAAACCAGGCTGGACAGTTGTCAAACCAGGCTGGACAGTTGTCAAGCCAGGCTGGACAGTTGTCAAACCAGGCTGGACAGTTGTCAAACCAGGCTGGACAGTTGTCAAAGCAGGCTGGACAGTTGTCAAAGCCAGGCTGGACAGTTGTCAAAGCAGGCTGGACAGTTGTCAAAGCAGGCTGGACAGTTGTCAAACCAGGCTGGACAGTTGTCAAACCAGGCTGGACAGTTGTCAAGCCAGGCTGGACAGTTGTCAAACCAGGCTGGACAGTTGTCAAACCAGGCTGGACAGTTGTCAAAGCAGGCTGGACAGTTGTCAAACCAGGCTGGACAGTTGTCAAAGCAGGCTGGACAGTTGTCAAAGCCAGGCTGGACAGTTGTCAAAGCAGGCTGGACAGTTGTCAAACCAGGCTGGACAGTTGTCAAAGCAGGCTGGACAGTTGTCAAAGCAGGCTGGACAGTTGTCAAACCAGACTGGACAGTTGTCAAAGCAGGCTGGACAGTTGTCAAAGCAGGCTGGACAGTTGTCAAAGCAGGCTGGACAGTTGTCAAAGCAGGCTGGACAGTTGTCAAAGCAGGCTGGACAGTTGTCAAAGCAGGCTGGACAGTTGTCAAAGCAGGCTGGACAGTTGTCAAAGCAGGCTGGACAGTTGTCAAAGCAGGCTGGACAGTTGTCAAAGCAGGCTGGACAGTTGTCAAACCAGACTGGACAGTTGTCAAAGCAGGCTGGACAGTTGTCAAAGCAGGCTGGACAGTTGTCAAAGCAGGCTGGACAGTTGTCAAAGCAGGCTGGACAGTTGTCAAAGCAGGCTGGACAGTTGTCAAAGCAGGCTGGACAGTTGTCAAAGCAGGCTGGACAGTTGTCAAAGCAGGCTGGACAGTTGTCAAAGCAGGCTGGACAGTTGTCAAAGCAGGCTGGACAGTTGTCAAAGCCAGGCTGGACAGTTGTCAAAGCCAGGCTGGACAGTTGTCAAAGCAGGCTGGACAGTTGTCAAAGCAGGCTGGACAGTTGTCAAAGCAGGCTGGACAGTTGTCAAAGCAGGCTGGACAGTTGTCAAAGCAGGCTGGACAGTTGTCAAAGCAGGCTGGACAGTTGTCAAAGCAGGCTGGACAGTTGTCAAAGCAGGCTGGACAGTTGTCAAACCAGGCTGGACAGTTGTCAAACCAGGCTGGACAGTTGTCAAACCAGGCTGGACAGTTGTCAAAGCAGGCTGGACAGTTGTCAAACGCAGGCTGGACAGTTGTCAAACCAGGCTGGACAGTTGTCAAAGCAGGCTGGACAGTTGTCAAAGCAGGCTGGACAGTTGTCAAACCAGGCTGGACAGTTGTCAAAGCAGGCTGGACAGTTGTCAAACCAGGCTGGACAGTTGTCAAACCAGGCTGGACAGTTGTCAAAGCAGGCTGGACAGTTGTCAAAGCAGGCTGGACAGTTGTCAAACCAGGCTGGACAGTTGTCAAAGCAGGCTGGACAGTTGTCAAACCAGGCTGGACAGTTGTCAAACCAGGCTGGACAGTTGTCAAACCAGGCTGGACAGTTGTCAAACCAGGCTGGACAGTTGTCAAAGCAGGCTGGACAGTTGTCAAAGCAGGCTGGACAGTTGTCAAACCAGACTGGACAGTTGTCAAAGCAGGCTGGACAGTTGTCAAAGCAGGCTGGACAGTTGTCAAAGCAGGCTGGACAGTTGTCAAAGCAGGCTGGACAGTTGTCAAACCAGGCTGGACAGTTGTCAAAGCAGGCTGGACAGTTGTCAAACCAGGCTGGACAGTTGTCAAAGCAGGCTGGACAGTTGTCAAAGCAGGCTGGACAGTTGTCAAAGCAGGCTGGACAGTTGTCAAAGCAGGCTGGACAGTTGTCAAACCAGACTGGACAGTTGTCAAAGCAGGCTGGACAGTGGTCAAAGCAGGCTGGACAGTTGTCAAAGCAGGCTGGACAGTTGTCAAAGCAGGCTGGACAGTTGTCAAAGCAGGCCTGGACAGTTGTCAACCAGGCTGGACAGTTGTCAAAGCAGGCTGGGACAGTTGTCAAAGCAGGCTGGACAGTTGTTCAAAGCAGGCTGGACAGTTGTCAAAGCAGGCTGGACAGTTGTCAAAGCAGGCTGGACAGTTGTCAAAGCAGGCTGGACAGTTGTCAAAGCAGGCTGGACAGTGGTCAAAGCAGGCTGGACAGTTGTCAAAGCAGGACTGGACAGTTGTCAAAGCAGGCTGGACAGTTGTCAAAGCAGGCTGGACAGTTGTCAAAGCAGGCTGGACAGTTGTCAAAGCAGGCTGGACAGTTGTCAAAGCAGGCTGGACAGTTGTCAAAGCAGGCTGGACAGTTGTCAAACCAGGCTGGACAGTTGTCAAAGCCAGGCTGGACAGTTGTCAAAGCAGGCTGGACAGTTGTCAAACCAGGCTGGACAGTTGTCAAACCAGGCTGGACAGTTGTCAAACCAGGCTGGACAGTTGTCAAAGCAGGCTGGACAGTTGTCAAACCAGGCTGGACAGTTGTCAAAGCAGGCTGGACAGTTGTCAAAGCAGGCTGGACAGTTGTCAAAGCAGGCTGGACAGTTGTCAAAGCAGGCTGGACAGTTGTCAAAGCAGGCTGGACAGTTGTCAAAGCAGGCTGGACAGTTGTCAAAGCAGGCTGGACAGTTGTCAAAGCAGGCTGGACAGTTGTCAAAGCAGGCTGGACAGTTGTCAAACCAGGCTGGACAGTTGTCAAAGCAGGCTGGACAGTTGTCAAAGCAGGCTGGACAGTTGTCAAAGCAGGCTGGACAGTTGTCAAAGCAGGCTGGACAGTTGTCAAACCAGGCTGGACAGTTGTCAAAGCAGGCTGGACAGTTGTCAAAGCAGGCTGGACAGTTGTCAAACCAGGCTGGACAGTTGTCAAAGCAGGCTGGACAGTTGTCAAAGCAGGCTGGACAGTTGTCAAACCAGGCTGGACAGTTGTCAAAGCAGGCTGGACAGTTGTCAAACCAGGCTGGACAGTTGTCAAACCAGGCTGGACAGTTGTCAAAGCAGGCTGGACAGTTGTCAAACCAGGCTGGACAGTTGTCAAAGCAGGCTGGACAGTTGTCAAAGCAGGCTGGACAGTTGTCAAAGCAGGCTGGACAGTTGTCAAACCAGACTGGACAGTTGTCAAAGCAGGCTGGACAGTTGTCAAAGCAGGCTGGACAGTTGTCAAAGCAGGCTGGACAGTTGTCAAAGCAGGCTGGACAGTTGTCAAAGCAGGCTGGACAGTTGTCAAAGCAGGCTGGACAGTTGTCAAAGCAGGCTGGACAGTTGTCAAAGCAGGCTGGACAGTGGTCAAAGCAGGCTGGACAGTTGTCAAAGCAGGCTGGACAGTTGTCAAAGCAGGCTGGACAGTTGTCAAAGCAGGCTGGACAGTTGTCAAACCAGACTGGACAGTTGTCAAAGCAGGCTGGACAGTTGTCAAAGCAGGCTGGACAGTTGTCAAAGCAGGCTGGACAGTTGTCAAAGCAGGCTGGACAGTTGTCAAAGCAGGCTGGACAGTTGTCAAAGCAGGCTGGACAGTGGTCAAAGCAGGCTGGACAGTTGTCAAAGCAGGCTGGACAGTTGTCAAAGCAGGCTGGACAGTTGTCAAACCAGGCTGGACAGTTGTCAAACCAGGCTGGACAGTTGTCAAAGCAGGCTGGACAGTTGTCAAAGCAGGCTGGACAGTTGTCAAACCAGGCTGGACAGTTGTCAAAGCAGGCTGGACAGTTGTCAAACCAGGCTGGACAGTTGTCAAAGCAGGCTGGACAGTTGTCAAACCAGGCTGGACAGTTGTCAAAGCAGGCTGGACAGTTGTCAAAGCAGGCTGGACAGTTGTCAAACCAGGCTGGACAGTTGTCAAAGCAGGCTGGACAGTTGTCAAAGCAGGCTGGACAGTTGTCAAAGCAGGCTGGACAGTTGTCAAACCAGGCTGGACAGTTGTCAAAGCAGGCTGGACAGTTGTCAAAGCAGGCTGGACAGTTGTCAAACCAGGCTGGACAGTTGTCAAACCAGGCTGGACAGTTGTCAAAGCAGGCTGGACAGTTGTCAAAGCAGGCTGGACAGTTGTCAAAGCAGGCTGGACAGTTGTCAAAGCAGGCTGGACAGTTGTCAAAGCAGGCTGGACAGTTGTCAAACCAGGCTGGACAGTTGTCAAAGCAGGCTGGACAGTTGTCAAAGCAGGCTGGACAGTTGTCAAAGCAGGCTGGACAGTTGTCAAAGCAGGCTGGACAGTTGTCAAAGCAGGCTGGACAGTTGTCAAAGCAGGCTGGACAGTTGTCAAAGCAGGCTGGACAGTTGTCAAAGCAGGCTGGACAGTTGTCAAAGCAGGCTGGACAGTTGTCAAACAGGCTGGACAGTTGTCAAACCAGGCTGGACAGTTGTCAAAGCAGGCTGGACAGTTGTCAAAGCAGGCTGGACAGTTGTCAAAGCAGGCTGGACAGTTGTCAAAGCAGGCTGGACAGTTGTCAAAGCAGGCTGGACAGTTGTCAAAGCAGGCTGGACAGTTGTCAAAGCAGGCTGGACAGTTGTCAAAGCAGGCTGGACAGTTGTCAAAGCAGGCTGGACAGTTGTCAAAGCAGGCTGGACAGTTGTCAAAGCATGCTGGACAGTTGTCAAACCAGGCTGGACAGTTGTCAAAGCAGGCTGGACAGTTGTCAAACCAGGCTGGACAGTTGTCAAAGCAGGCTGGACAGTTGTCAAAGCAGGCTGGACAGTTGTCAAACCAGGCTGGACAGTTGTCAAAGCAGGCTGGACAGTTGTCAAAGCAGGCTGGACAGTTGTCAAAGCAGGCTGGACAGTTGTCAAAGCAGGCTGGACAGTTGTCAAAGCAGGCTGGACAGTTGTCAAAGCAGGCTGGACAGTTGTCAAAGCAGGCTGGACAGTTGTCAAAGCAGGCTGGACAGTGGTCAAAGCAGGCTGGACAGTTGTCAAAGCAGGCTGGACAGTTGTCAAAGCAGGCTGGACAGTTGTCAAACCAGGCTGGACAGTTGTCAAACCAGGCTGGACAGTTGTCAAAGCAGGCTGGACAGTTGTCAAACCAGGCTGGACAGTTGTCAAAGCAGGCTGGACAGTTGTCAAACCAGGCTGGACAGTTGTCAAAGCAGGCTGGACAGTTGTCAAAGCAGACTGGACAGTTGTCAAAGCAGGCTGGACAGTTGTCAAACCAGGCTGGACAGTTGTCAAACCAGACTGGACAGTTGTCAAAGCAGGCTGGACAGTTGTCAAAGCAGGCTGGACAGTTGTCAAAGCAGGCTGGACAGTTGTCAAAGCAGGCTGGACAGTTGTCAAAGCAGGCTGGACAGTTGTCAAACCAGGCTGGACAGTTGTCAAACCAGGCTGGACAGTTGTCAAACCAGGCTGGACAGTTGTCAAAGCAGGCTGGACAGTTGTCAAAGCAGGCTGGACAGTTGTCAAAGCAGGCTGGACAGTTGTCAAAGCAGGCTGGACAGTTGTCAAAGCAGGCTGGACAGTTGTCAAAGCAGACTGGACAGTTGTCAAAGCAGGCTGGACAGTTGTCAAACCAGGCTGGACAGTTGTCAAACCAGGCTGGACAGTTGTCAAGCCAGGCTGGACAGTTGTCAAAGCAGGCTGGACAGTTGTCAAAGCAGGCTGGACAGTGGTCAAAGCAGGCTGGACAGTTGTCAAAGCAGGCTGGACAGTTGTCAAAGCAGGCTGGACAGTTGTCAAAGCAGGCTGGACAGTTGTCAAAGCAGGCTGGACAGTTGTCAAAGCAGGCTGGACAGTTGTCAAAGCAGGCTGGACAGTTGTCAAAGCAGGCTGGACAGTTGTCAAACATGGTGACGGACCAAACACAACACAAGAGTGTTGTTTTCTTAACGATGAAAAGACTCCACGATCCAGTGTCTGTACCAGACTGTGGGATTGTGGGAAAATGTGCCAATTAGTCATACTTGCCAACCTTGAGACCTCCGATTTCGGGAGGTGGGGGTTGGGGGAGCGTGGTCAGGGGTGGAGCGCACCTGGGGATAGGCTCCTCCCACCTCCAAAGACATGCACCTGGGGATAGGTTGATTGGCAACACTAAATGGTCCCTAGTGTGTGAAAGGTGTCTGTCTATCTGTGTTGGCCCTGCGATGAGGTGGCGACTTGTCCAGGGTGTACCCCGCCTTCTGCCCGATTGTAGCTGAGATAGGCGCCAGCACCCCCCCGCGACCCCAAGAGGGAATAAGTGGTAGAAAATGGATGGATTTATTTACACATATACACACATAACACTCATCGACTCATTGTTGAGTTAAGGGTTGAATTGTCCATCTTTATTCTATTCTCTGTCACTATTTTTCTAACCACAGCTAGACTCTCCATAATGATATTATGATATGATAAATGGGTCCAAAAAGTATTTGATAAAGTTGTTATTAAATACTTTTTGGTCCCATTAGCTTTTAACAAAATAAATCAAGTATTGTGAGTCTATCTTCCCTTTCTGTTTGTATGTGAAGCAGCAATAGTTATCCTCCATGAAAACGTACTTTGTATGATTGCATTCATTTTGTCTTAAAGTCCAGTCTATAGAAGTATTTCATCTTAGATACAGTATATAATCCTCCATATTGGCAGAAACATTCATTTAATTCAATTTCATTCCAAGAAATTAAACAATATTTTTGCATCTCACCAAGAACAGCCACAAACGTTGGCTTGCTCTAAGAAAAATGCCATGTTTGTTAGAAATACAGTTAATCAAAAACAAAGAAAGAGACCTGTGTCTGCTAACTTGAGCGCCCCCACTTCTCCCAGTGGGGCGAGTTGGAGTACTGCTGAGGCATTGAACTGCAAGTTGACAATGTATCGCCCTCTACCTTGAGGCAGAGGTACTTGCTGCCTCATGACCTCCCTTTTCCCAGTGGCAACAAGCATGCGCCTCCTCGCACGCACGCGCCAAATACACACTGTGTGTAGCCGTGGAGGCACCGCCTGTGTCTGCCTCACTTCTCATCTGCTGCATTGTTTTGATCAGGAAACATTACATTTCTGCGATTTTCACCATGAAAATTATCAAAATATACAGGAACCACACCAAAATCACATAGATGGCATACACCAAAAGAGAAATATTAAAACTTATTTTATTACTACGTTTTGGAACATCTCATGATTAAACCACCTGGTGGCGGGTGAGGCACTGCCTCATTTGCCTCCCCTGACAGCACGTCACTTATATATATATATATATACAGTATATATATATATATATATATATATATATATATATATATATATATATATATATATATATACAGTATATATATATATATATATATGTGTGTGTGTGTGTGTGTATATATATATATATATATATATACTCTTACTTTCCAATAATTTTTATCAATTATACATCTATTGTTTAAAAATGTGTAGAATATATATATATATACATATATATTTATATATATGTATATTTTCATATATATATATATATATATATATATATTCTTTAAATAAATACTCTTTAAAAATGTGTAGAATATATATATATACATATATACTTATATATATGTATATTTTCATATATATATATATATATATATATATATATATATATACTCTTATTAACTCTTAACCCCTTTTACCGTATTGCTTTTTGCAATATTTTGTTCAGCGTATTCTTTGTTTATGTTCTTTGTTTGTTTTCTGTTTCTCTATGCTTTTTTAACCTGTAAAGCACTTTGGTTCAATTTAAAAGCTATTGTAAACGTGCTATATAAATAAAATTGACTTGACTTGACCTAATAACCAATTATATTAATGATCAATTATACATCCATTATTTAAAAATATGTAGACTATGTATATATATATATATATACATATATATATATATATACTGTATATATATATTTATATATGTGTATATATGTATATATATATTTATATATACATATTTATTTATATATATACATGTATATATATTCATATGTGTATATTTATATATGCGTATATATATATATATATATATATATATATATATATATATATATATATATATATATATATATATATATGATGGTCATTTTATTAGTCTGACAATTTTGATGCTGCTTTTATGTGGCCATCTAGTGGACAATGTAAGAAATCAAGGTCAATGACCTTTAAGTATGCACTGCGCAATAGTGTGCTGTATTTACTTATATGACCCAATGCAAACAACCTTCCTTGTCATTGTGCAATAAAAATATATTTTTATAAATTTAACAAATTCAAAGCTACATCCATTTAAATGTAATCACAAAGCATGATGGGGGAAAACTGCGAAACACTCTCCACACTTATCCATCTTTATGGCATTTTAGCTGCTTGACATTTCTGATTTTGTAACGGAAGTAAACAAAGAAGTCTAATTTTCACATACTCTTATTATGCGATTATATTATTATTAATTATATATTGAAGTACATGTAGTTTTTCAAAATGTATTGTCATTATAAAAAGTGTTTTATTTTCTTTTCTAATCGATTTTTGAAAATTATTCATTGATTCAGATGGTTCCATTAAAAAATGTAATATATATATATATTAAAAATTCCTTATTAGAAAAAATGAATGTTAAAATATTTTTTGGAATCGATTTTGGAAAATTATGAATCGATTCAGATGATTCTTATAAATAAAAAAGAAAAATTAAGTACATATATATACTTTTAAATTGAATATTGTTATACAGAAAAAGGTTTTAAACCTTTTTTTGTAATCGATTTTAGAAAATTATTGATCGGTTCAGATGATTAGTTAAAAAAAAAAAAAAGTACGTATATTTTTTTTAAATGGATTCTTATTGGGGAAAAATATCCCGGAAAACCTGGAATTTTTCTAAATCCTGGAATTTTTTTTAGTTTGAATCCGTTGATAAATGGTGGAAGTTTAGGAAAATGGCCAATTCATTTTGAATGGGAAAAATGTCCCGGAAAACCTGGAACTCTGGGAAATCCTGGAATTTTTTCAAACTTGGAAAATAGGTAGTAAATATTTGCAGGATGGTGGAATGGTTTGAATCCGTTGAAAAATTATGTAAGTTTGAAAAATGGCCAATTCATTTTGAATGGGAAAAATGTCTCGGAAAACCAGCAATTCTGGGAAATCCTGGAATCCTTTTTAACTTGGAAAAAAGGTCGTTTTAATTTCCAGGATGCTGGAATGGTTTGAATCGGTTGAAAAATGGTGGAGGTTTGAAAAATGGCCAATTCATTATGAATGGGGAAAATATCCCGGAAAACCTGGAATTCTGGGAAATCCTGGAATCATTTTTAACATGGAAAATAGGTCGTTTAAATTTCCAGGATGCTGGAATGGTTTGAATCGGTTGAAAAATGGCCAATTCATTTTGAATGAAATAAAATGTCCTAGAAAACCTGGAATTCTGGGAAAATCCTGGAATTTTTGGGAACTTGGAAAAAAGGTAGTTTAAATTTCCAGGATGCTGGAATGGTTTGAATCCGTTGAAAAATTATATAAGTTTGAAAAATGGCCAATTCATTTTTAATGGGAAAAATGTCCCGGAAAACCACCAATTCTGGGAAATCCTGGAATCCTTTTTAACTTGGAAAATAAGTAGTTTAAATTTCCAGGATGCTGGAATAGTTTAAATCGGTTGAAAAATGGTTGAAGTTTGAAAAATGGCCAATTCATTTTGAATGAAATAAAATGTCCTAGAAAACCTGGAATTCTGGGAAAACCTGGACCTTTTTTGAACTTGGAAAAAATGTAGTTTAAATTTCCGGGATGGTGGAATGGTTTGAATCTGTTGAAAAATGGTGGAAGTTTGAAAAGGGCCAATTCATTTTGAATGGGGAAAAATGTCCCGGAAAACCTGGAATTCTGGGAAATCCTGGAATTTTTAGAATTTTTCAAGGGAAATCCCGCGATTCTCATATAGGTTGAACAGTTTGGAGATGGAACAGTTTGAGTCGGGTCAAAAATGTGACAAAATCTGGAGAAGAAGAAGTTGAATAAATAGATGAATTTTGGTGTAGAAAACTCATCCATTTTCTACCGCTTGTCCCTTTTGGGACCATATGTGTGAAAGTTTTGGAGCATTGACACAGTAAATGATTGTGTAATGAAGCAATGTAGATATCATCCACTGTTCCAAGTGGCTCTAACTGTGTGGCCCCCCACGAAGACGACTTTGACTCCCCAGTTTTACAGCATGTGAACATTCTTACCTCCGCCCTACTTTGTTTCCGCACCACGTCCCGCGATGTGCTTCCGCCGCCCGGCCTTGTTATTGGCGGAAGAATACGCAGAAAGGTTGTTCGGCGCAACAGGCGCTCCGACGGCGTCCTTCCAGGAAGACTTCGCTGATTGTTTCTTCCAGGAAAGCTTTTTTGTTGGCGGATCAGCGCTTATAGGAAAGACGTTTGCTTGGCCCATCAGCGCGAGTATTGTCACAGCCGCTTCTGATAAAGCCGGAGCCGCTTCCAGGAAAGTGGAGATTGACCCTCCAGCATTCCAGCATTCCTCCGCACACAAAGTGGTGAGCGCGGATGGATACCAAACATGTGGCCGGCGTGCACCTATTGTTGCGCGCACGTCTCCGCTCAGTCCGCCGAAAGCGGATTATAGATCTACATTTCAAATTGCTTTATTGCGCAATCATTTATTGTGTGAATGCTCCAAGACATTCACACCAACATTCATGTATTTATTCAACTTCTTCTTCTTCTCCAGCCTGCTGGGGAATTGCGAGCTTTCCCTTGACAAATTCCAAAGCTTTCCCTTGACAAATTCCAAAAATTCACAGATTTCCCAGAATTCCAGGTTTTCCGGGACATTTTTCCCCCATTCGTAATGAATTGGCCATTTTTCAAACTTACACCATTTTCAACCAATTCAAACCATTCCACCATCTTGGAAATTTTAATTATATTTTTCCAATTTCAAAAAGAATCCAGGATTTCCCAGAATTCCAGGTTTTCCGGGACATTTTTCTCCGTTCAAAATGAATTGGCCATTTTTCAAACCTCCACCATATTTCATCAAATTCAAACCATTCCAGCATCCTGGAAATATAAACTACCTTTTTTACAAGTTCAAAAAAATTCCAGTATTTCCCAAAATTCCAGGGGTGCCGGGACATTTTTCCCACATTCAAAATGAGTTGGCCATTTTTCAAACTTCCACCATTTTTCAACCGATTCAAACCATTCCACCATCCTGGAAATGTAACCCACCTTTTCCCCCCACGTTAAAACAAATTCCAGGTTTTTCGGGACATTTTTTCATTCAAAATGAATTGGGCATTTTTCAAAACTTTCCCAATTTTTCAACCAATTAAAACTATTCCACCGTCCTGGAAATTTAAACTACTTTTTTTCCAAGTTAAAAAAAAAGTTCCAGGATTTCCCAGAATTCCAGGTTTTCTGTGACAATTTGTGCATTCAAAATGAATCTGCCATTTTTCAAAACTTTCACCATTTTTCAACTGATTCAAACTATTCCACCGTCCTGGAAATTTAAAGTACCTACTTTCCAAGTTCAAAAAAATTCAGAGTTTTCCCCGAATTCCAGGTTTTCCGGGACATTTTTTTTTTTCATTCAAAATGAATTGGGCATTTTTCAAAACTTTCAGCATTTTTCAACCAATTAAAACTATTCCACCATCCTGGAAATTCAAACTACCTTTTTTCCAAGTTAAAAAAAAGTTCCAGGATTTCCCAGAATTCCAGGTTTTCTGTGACAGTTTTTGCATTCAAAATGAATTGGGCATTTTTCAAAACTTTCACCATTTTTCAACTGATTCAAACCATTCCACCGTCCTGGAAATTTAAACTACCTTTTTTCCAAATAAAAAAAATTCCAGGATTTCCCAGAAGTCCAGAATTTTCCAATTCAAAATGAATTAACCATTTTTTAAACTTCCACCATTTTTCAACCGATTCAAACCATTCCACCATCCTTGAAATTTAAACTACCTTTTTTTCCAAGTTCAAAAAAATTCCAAGTTTTCCCAGAATTCCAGGTTTTCCGGGACATTTTTTTTTTCATTCAAAATGAATTGGGCATTTTTCAAAACTTTCAGCATTTTTCAAAACAAATAAAACTATTCCACCATCCTGGAAATTTAAACTACCTTTTTTCCAAATAAAAAAAATTCCAGGATTTCCCAGAAGTCCAGAATTTTCCAATTCAAAATGAATTAACCATTTTTCAAAACTTTCCCCATTTTTCAACCGATTCAAACTATTCCACCATCCTTGAAATTTAAACTACCTTTTTTTCCAAGTTCAAAAAAATTCCAAGTTTTCCCAGAATTCCAGGTTTTCTGGGACATTTTTTTTTTCATTCAAAATTAATTGGGCATTTTTCAAAACTTTCAGCATTTTTCAAAACAAATAAAACTATTCCACCATCCTGGAAATTTAAACTACCTTTTTTCCAAGTTCAAAAAAAGTTCCAGAATTTCTCAGAATTCCAGGTTTGCTGGGACATTTTTTTTTTTCATTCAAAATGAATTGGGCATTTTTCAAAACTTTCCCCATTTTTCAAAACAAATAAAACTATTCCACCATCCTGGAAATTTAAACTACCTTTTTTCCAAGTTCAAAAAAAGTTCCAGAATTTCTCAGAATTCCAGGTTTGCTACTACTTTGGCACGTGTTGCAGCCATGAAATTCTAAGTTAATGAATATTTGCAAAAAAAAAAAAGTTTATGAGTTTGAACATGAAATATGTTGTCTTTGTAGCATATTCAACTGAATATGGCTTGAAAAGGATTTGCAAATCATTGTATTCTGTTTATATTTACATCTAACACAATTTCCCAACTCATAAGGGAATTTGTCGATGTCATCAGTGTTTGAAGCTGACTATTCGCCATCCTTCTTTGAAGATTCATGAAAATCGGCCTTTTGTCGACTGAACCGACAAAAGCACGCAAATAAAAACAAAACACGATTGAGCCTGGAGGAGGTCATTTCTGTCGGGAATATCGGGGATTTTAGCAATTTGTGCTGGTTTTCGATCAATCCGTGCGGCCGAACTCTGACCTCCGCCGCCTTCCAATCGGATGAAACGTTCCGGATTGTTCTTCTTGAGCGGCGTTTCCCAGCCGGGCACATTATTTACGGCTAAAAATGTGCCCTCCCCCCCACCCACCCTCCTCCCTCCTCGCCGTTCTTGCGAATTAATGTGAGGGACCACGCTTGTTCCCGTCAGAAGAAAACAGGGGGTCCTCTGTGTGTGCGTGTGTGTGTGTGTGCGTGTGTGTGTGTGTGTGTGTGTGTGTGTGTGTGCGCGCGCAAAGGGAGGGAGCCAATCAGAGACACTGAGCCCCCCAAGTACTGCTGGTTTATAGGGTTCAGCTTCAGAGAAGTCACATGACTTCCCCGAGAGGGAGGAGGTGGGTAAGATGGATGAAGGGGGAGTGAAAAGGAGGTCAGGAGGTGACACCAAGGGAGAAGTGAAAGTGAGGGAGCCCTGAAGGAGACCTGAATCCCAGATCCCAGCAGCACACACAAATACTCGGCCCAGGGACCTCGGACTGGGAAGGTCTAAATGCCCGGCTAAGTACTTCCAGTGAAGAGTCTTCACTGCGGCTTACGTGGAATTCTTTTGTGTGGAAGTGGAGAACCAGACTCTGCAGACACGCCTCCTCGCTAATCCCATTAATTAATTCACACACGAGCCTTTTGATGTTTCTAGAAACCTCAGCCAGACGTCCTGGTGTTGATGCGGCGTACTAGGCAGCGTTACGTTGCGGTCTCCGCCAAACAATTTGCAAATGCTTTTCATCTTATATTCAAAAAACAAGATATTAAACGTGCCAACTAGTAAATTTTGGTATTTTTTGCTAATAGGAGCTCATTTGGAATTTGATGCCTGCGACGTGTTTCGAAGAAGCTGGCACAAGTGGCAAGAAAGACTGAGAAAGTTGAGGAATGCTCGTCCAACACTTGTTCGGAACATCCCACGGGTGTGAAGGGGCTAATGGGGAACAAGGTGGGTGCCATGATTGGAGCTTCCGTCACATGCTCAGTCAGGACGGGGCGAGGGTCACCGCTTTGTGAACCAATGCGTGAGCAAATTATACACATATATGTATGCATATATATATATATATATATAATATATATATATATATATATATATATATATATATATATATATATATATATATATATATATATATGGGGGATCGTGAGATTGACAGGCGGATCGGTGCGGCGTCTTCAGTAATGCGGACGCTGTATCGATCCATTGTGGTGAAGAAGGAGCTGAGCCGGAAGGCAAAGCTCTCAATTTACCGGCCGATCTACGTTCCCATCGTCAGCCTATGGTCATGAGCTTTGGGTTATGACCGAAAGGATAAGATCACGGGTACAAGCGGCCCAAATGAGTTTGGGTCTCTCCCTTAGAGATAGGGTGAGAGGCTCTGCCATCCGGGAGGAACTTAAAGTAAAGCCGCTGCTCCTCCACATGGAGAGGAGCCAGATGAGGTGGTTCGGGCATCTGGTCAGGATGCCACCGGAACGGGTTTAGGGCACATCCAAATGATAGGAAGACCCAGGACACGTTGGGAAGACT
This sequence comes from Nerophis ophidion, assembly GCF_033978795.1. Taxonomy (NCBI): domain Eukaryota; kingdom Metazoa; phylum Chordata; class Actinopteri; order Syngnathiformes; family Syngnathidae; genus Nerophis; species Nerophis ophidion. The sequence goes on along the minus strand of NC_084618.1, from coordinate 1,703,700 downwards.
ATGTCTCCCGGCTGGCCTGGGAATGCCTCGGGATCCCCCGGGAGGAGCTAGACGAAGTGGCTGGGGAGAGGGAAGTCTGGGCTTCCCTGCTTAGGCTGCTGCCCCCGCGACCCGACCTCGGATAAGCGGAAGAAGATGGATGAATGGATATAGACTGGCCATTGACCACAGATTTGATACAGTCAGAAGGAGGTAGGACGTAAAAGGGAACGTCCCAGCGTTGTTTGGAGAAGGCTTGGGAAAATGATTGACATGTCCACTGCCAATATGGAGTCAGGAGAAGGCAGGACCTCATGAGGAACTCCCGGTGACATCGTCCTGAAGACTTCCTGCACCATGTCCCAATACTTAAGTCCACATCGCCTCAAGTCTAGAGCCTCCGTGGCCTCTGGTTTACCTCATCATGAAAACCCACGTTCAAGATGTTCGAGATAATATTTGCTCGCACTGTGCGGCAACAAAGGAGGAGAATCCCTGCAGAGGGTCCTTCCAATAAAAAACTGGTGAAAATCCTTCCCGGAAGACGAGACCGACCGGAGCAGACGGATGCCGGCGGTTTTGGGGATTAGGGCGGTCTCCTGTAGTTTTAGTTGTAGACGCCGATTGATGCCACTCTGTGCCCTGAAGAAGAAGAAGTGCCCTGGTTCTGCTGTGTGAAAGAAACCTGCTGACATATGAATGAAGAAGATGTGGGTGATGTTGATGAGCAAGAGGTGGGGGTTGGTCTACGATGTGAAACAGATGTTCTCCAGTGTTGGGATGTCAACGCCTTGACTCACAGAGCAAAGAGCATCTCTGTGTGTTTCTGTGTTGTCTTTCTGGCGACACCTGTGACAGGTCTCCAATGGAACACTCGATCGAGCGACTTAAACTACGGTCGCAATATTTACTGGCTTCTTCTTCTCTCCATTTAAATGCTGACTTGCAATCATCATGCGGTTCTTTATCGACCGGATGATCTCTTCTTTTCCGCATGTTCTCGATTTTCTTTTTACACAGTGGCTTTGTGTTTGGTAGTCCCTCGAGTTAATCCATTTCAACACTCAAAAATATCCAAATCTAGGATCCATTAGGATTATAACACATAACACATTTCATAGAGAACTGGAAAATCCCTCCAGGCCTTCCCCCTGCCCTTCCTCCCAAGAGTAAAAAACATGGTTACCCGGATCAGTCCCCAAAATGTAATCACTTTGGCCTCATACTATTTCTGACATTTCCTGAAAGTTGGATCAAAGTCCGCCTATAACTTTTTGAATGAAAGAAAAGTAATGAAGCCTCCGGTCGGTCATCCGTGGGGCCGCTGCATACACACAAGGAGAGAAATGTGAATGTCTGCTTACTTAGTATTATTATTTACTTATTATTTACTTAGTAGAAATAATCCGCACCAGGCCCAAAATCTAATCAGTCCTTATCACATTTCAGACATCCATTCATCCATCCATTTTCTACCGCTTATTCCCTTTTGGGGTCGCGGGGGGCGCTGGCGCCTATCTCAGCTACAATCGGGCGGGAGGCGGGGTACACCCTGGACAAGTCGCCACCTCATCACATGGCCAACACAGATAGACAGACAACATTCACACACTAGGGACCATTTAGTGTTGCCAATCAACCTATCCCCAGGTGCATGTCTTTGGAGGTGGGAGGAGCCTATCCTCAGGTGCATGTCTTTGGAGGTGGGAGGAGCCTATCCTCAGGTGCATGTCTTTGGAGGTGGGAGGAGCCTATCCCCAGGTGCATGTCTTTGGAGGTGGGAGGAGCCTATCCCCAGGTGCATGTCTTTGGAGGGACATTTCCTGGAAATTTTCCCTTAACTATTTGAGTTACAGGAACAAACGTACCGACCAATGAACTGACCAACGACCCAACGAACTAACCGACCAACGCACCAACCAACGGACCAATAAACCAACTAAACAACATCTTTCTCTGATGTGGGATCTGAGCCGAGGATCTTGTTGTGGCTTGTGCAGCCCTTCAATAAATGTGTGATTAAGAGCTCTTTAAGTAAACTTTGATTGATTGAACCGACCAAAGAACAAACCGACCAAACAACGATTGATTGATTTATTGATTGAACTTTGAACCGACCAAACAACAAATGGACCAACAAACCAACCAACGGACCCACTAACCAAACAACCAATCAACGAACCGACCAACGAATGCACTGATGAATGCACAACCAACAAATGAACCAACCAAAGAACGGATCAACCGACCGACGATCAAACAGACGTACAAACGAACCAAGGGACCAAACATCCAACCAATGAACCAACCAACAACAACAACAACAAAAAACAACCAACGAACTAACTGACCAACGCACCAACCAATGGACCAACAAACCAACTAAACAGCATCTTTCCCTGATTTGGGATCTGAGCCGAGGATCTCGTTGTGGTTTGTGTAGCCCTTTGAGAAATTTGTGATTAAGGGCTATATAAGTGAACTTTGAATGATCGATTGAACTTTGAACTGACCAAACAACAAAGCGACCAAACAACGAATGGACTTTGATTGATTGATACATTGATTGAACTTTTAACCGAGTAAACAATGAATGGAACAACGAACCAACCAACTAACAGACCGACCAACCAACCAACCAATCAACGAACCGACCAACAAATGTACTGATGAACGCACAACCAACAAATGAACCAACGGACCAACCGACCGACGATCCAACCGACGTAGAAATGAAGAAACCAATTTATGAACCAAACAACCAACCAACCGACAAACCAACCAAAGTTCATTAGTACTCGAGAGACACTTTAACAGTCTCGTCTCTTGTTCAAAGTGCTCTCTTTTTCCCATCAGCTCTTAACAATAATGGAGTTCTACATGTCACATCTAGTCCAACCTGGTTAACAAAACAAACTCTGAAAAATGTCTTAAATATTTTAAATAATGATGATATCAATTAAGTGTTGAGACCAGTTAGAGTTATGCATATGTAGCTCTGCCAACCTGCTAAATGACCATGTCGTTTTTGGGACCTGACTTGCCCTAATGACTAGGTCAAATGACCGACTCCGCCCCTGGACGTGTGTTGAGTACAACACCTGGGTTTACCTCATCTCGCCGCCTTTCCCAGCGTGAACGCACTTAAGTCCTGAAAAGGGGAAGTGCACCCGTCAGAGCGGACACAACGTTGCTTTCAAATCCTCGTCAAGGTGGAAGAAACTATGGCGGGCAAGAAAAGACATGAGAAGACCATCCGGAGGAGCTGAGCCGGAAGGCAAAGCTCTCAATTTACCAGTCGATCTACATTCCCGTCCTCACCTTTGGTCAAGAGCTTTGGGTTAAGACCGAAAGGACGAGATCACGGGTACAAGCGGCCCAAATGAGTTTCCTCCGCCGGGTTAGAGAAAGGGTGAGAAGCTCTGCCATCCGGGAGGAACTCAAAGTAAAGCTGCTGCTCCTCCACATCAAATCAAATCAACTTTATTTATAAAGCACATTTGAAATGTACCACAGGTGTAGCCAAAGTGCTGTCCAATGGACAGGTGAAAAGATACTACAAGGACCAAGGAAACAACACAAACAGAACATGATAAAACATAAAAGCAGGTTCACAGCAGATATCACTCAGGGGCGGTGTAGCTCGCTTGGTAGAGCGGCCGTGTCAGCAACTTGAGGGTTGCAGGTTCCATCCCCGCTTCCGCCATCCCAGTCAATGCCTTTGTGTCCTTGGGCAAGACACTTGACCCACCTGCTCCCAGTGAAACACCCACACTGGTTCAATTCTAACTTAGATATTGGGTAAATTTAAGTCTCATCTTAAAACTCATCTGTATACTCTAGCCTTTAAATAGACCTCCTTTTTAGACCAGTTGATCTGCCGCTTCTTTTCTTTCTCCTATGTCCCCCCCTCCCTTGTGGAGGGGGTCCGGTCCGATGACCATGGATGAAGTACTGACTGTCCAGAGTCGAGACCCAGGATGGACCGCTCGCCTGTATCGGTTGGGGACATCTCTACGCTGCTGATCCGCTTGAGATGGTTTCCTGTGGACGGGACTCTCACTGCTGTCTTGGAGCCACTATGGATTGAACTTTCACAGTATCATGTTAGACCCGCTCGACATCCATTGCTTTCGGTCCCCTAGAGGGGGGGGGTTGCCCACATCTGAGGTCCTCTCCAAGGTTTCTCATAGTCAGCATTGTCACTGGCGTCCCACTGGATGTGAATTCTCCCTGCCCACTGGGTGTGAGTTTTCCTTGCCCTTTTGTGGGTTCTTCCGAGGATGTTGTAGTCGTAATGATTTGTGCAGTCCTTTGAGACATTTGTGATTTGGGGCTATATAAATAAACATTGATTGATTGATAAAGCGCCTTGAGTCACTTGAGGAAAAAGCGCTATATAAATATCATTCATTTCACTTCATTGTTAAAAGCCAAGGAATAAAAAATATGTTTTTAAGAGAGATTTAAAAACAGGAAGAGAGGAGGCTTGTCTAACACTCAGAGGTAGGTGGTTCCAGAGCCTGGGAGCAGCAGCGGTGAAAGCTCTGTCACCTCTAAGCTTCAGCCTTGTGTCAGGGACCCTCAGTAGCAGCTGATCTTAGGGATCGGGTGGGGCAGTAAGGCTGAAGATATGTTGGTGGGAGGTTGTTTAGACATTTAAAAACAAATAGAAGAGGAGCCAGATGAGGTGGTTCGGGCATCTGGTCAGGGTGCCACCCGAACGCCTCCCTGGGGAGGGGTTTCGGGCACGGGGAAGACCCGGGACACATTGGGAACGCTTTGGGATCCCTCTGGGAAGAGCTGGACAAAGTGGCTAGGGAGAGGAGAGTCTGGGGTTCTCTACTTAGGCTGCTGCCCCCGCGACCCGACCTCGGATAAGCGGAAGTAGATGGATGCATGCATGAAGAAGACATGGGGGGGGCGAGGGTTAGTTCCACCTCATTCCGCGGGACGAACACGGTGCTTTATTCGCTCTGTCCGTCTATTTTCAGCTCAGTGGCTTTATGGTTATTGGAAAGGCGTTGCCATCTCGCTCTTTCCCAGAAGGAGTCAATATTTCTGCCTCTCCTTCATTTCTCCCTTATTCAATATTTTCTCCAAAAGGCCTCTCTCTCTCTCTCTCTGCACACAGCAGGCCAGGAATCCTGCAGGGCACGGGACAGAGGCGGCGCACAAAGACAGGAGTGTGAGTTTACAGCACGCACTTTGTCTTGTCAATCCTCCGCCCGCACGGCTAATGACTCGGACTGTTATGGCCCATTAAAACCAGCAACTGTTACTGGCAGCAGCGCCCTTGACTACACAGCCGCGCTCTTATCAAGTGATTACAATCAGACAAGAGTGTGTGTGCGTGTGTGTGTGTGTGCGTGTGTGTGTGTGTGTGTGTGTGTGTGTGTGGGACACGTGCTTGTCAATCTGTCCACTACAGAATGATTAATCTCGCCGCACCTTTACAAATGTTTTTTGGATACAAGTGCTTGTACTTTTGGAGCTGGGCCCCGTTCATCATTGACCAGTGCCAGCAATCATTTGCAGGTTCTATAAAAGGTCACGCCAAAAACAGGCTGACGACCCCCCAAGAATCCGGGCCGTGTCGCGTTTATTTGCGGACTTCTATGGCGACACGGTGTCAACACGCACGGACACATGTGCACTAGTTATTTGGAGCGAGGGAATTAAGCAAAATCTACTAAATAGTGCTAGACTGGGCTATTATTTTGACTTGGGGGGGGTCAAAATTTGAGAATAAAAAAGTGTCTGATGTGTCTGGGGGCCGGTATGTCTACCTGTGTATATATATATATATATATACAGTGGGGCCAAAAAGTATTTAGTCAGCCAGCGATTGTGCAAGTTCTCCCACTTCAAATGATGACAGAGGTCTGTCATTTTCATCATAGGTACACTTCAACTGTGACAGACAGAATGTCAGAAAAAAAAAAATCCAGAAATTCACATTGTAAGAATTTTTAAGAATTTATTTGTAAATGATGGTGGAAAATAAGTATTTGGTCAAGCATTCAAAGCTCTCACTGATGGAAGGAGGTTTTGGCTCCAAATCTCAGGATACATGGCCCCATTCATTCTTTCCTTAACACGGATCAATCGTCCTGTCCCCTTAGCAGAAAAACAGCCCCAAAGCATGATGTTTCCACCCCCATGCTTCACAGTAGGTATGGTGTTCTTGGGATGTAACTCAGTATTCTTCTTCCTCCAAACACCACCAGTTGAGTTTATAGCAAAAAGTTCTATTTTGGTTTCATCTGACCACATGCCATTCTCCCAATCCTCTGCTGTATCATCCATGTATCCATTTTGGTATAAACTCAACCAAACAAAACAAAACAAACAAAAAAAACACACACACAAAAAAATATATATATATATGCATGATGTACTAGTTATGATATAAATATATATATAAAATATATATATATTTTTTAAATTATTATTATTATTTTTTTTATTTCCCCCCACCTTTTTCCATTTTTATACATTTTTGAAAAAGCTCCTGGGAGCCACCAAGACTGCGCTAAAGAGCCGCATGTGGGTTACTGACTCACAGTTTGATTGATTGATTGATACTTTTATTAGTAGATTGCACAGTACAGTACATATTCCGTACAACTGACCACTAAATGGTAACACCCCAATAAGTTTTTCAACTTGTTTAAGTCGGGGTCCACCTTCATCAATTCATGGTAATAGGTATAAAGTATAAAGCATTTTATATATATATATATATATATATATATATATATATATATATATATATATATATATATATATATATATATATATATATATACATAGATAGATATACCGGCCCCCAGACACATTTTTTCCTCCAAAATTTGGCCCCCCGAGTTAAAACAACTGCCCCCGACTGTATTTTTTTCTTTCTTTTTAAAACATGCCCTGTCCAGCCACTCAGGAAAATCATATTGTTGATTTAGATGCCAATATCTGTCGTACAGATTGACTTTAGAAAACAGAAGTGTGGGATACTTCTCTTTCTTCCTTATTTGTATCAGACTTTATTAAGTGGATTTTTTTCCAATCTTTTACGCAGCTGTACCGGAGTAGGAAGTGACAGAAAGGGGGGACAAAGAAGACAGAGGGTAAAATTGCAGGGATAAGACAGAGAAACAACAACTATATTTACAAATATGAAAAATAAAATGACAAGAAAGAAGCAGTTAGTGAAGTAGAAAACAGAAATGACACTGAACACAATTGCACTGCAAATGAACTTGTAAAAACACCAATGGAAGCAACACGATTGATAATGAATAATTATAATAATTACCTTTATCAACAATACAATTACTTCAAATGCAACTATACATACATGTACTTAATACTTGAATGACAAAAGAAAGCAGATAAAGAGGGACTATATTAACCCTTTAGATTGTTTTGGTAAAAATAAGTTAAGCTTTAGCAGTGGGCAGTGTTTTTACCCAATTTCCCCCGGCGGGGACAATGTTTATTCATGTTTGATGAAAGTGTATGTGCTTGTGTATGTACAGTGAAAGGTGTCTGCATGTATGGATGAAAGAAAGTACGGATGTATGTATGAATAATAGTGTGTGTGTGTGTGTGTGTGTGTGTGTGTGTGTGTGTGTGTTTGTATGTACAATACATTCGTCTCCCGGTATGTGCGGGAGCCAAAGTACGGCACCAGCCAGCCACAGAGCCAAACCCGAAACAGCAAGTGCGGTATGAAGGGAGCAAGGGACCTCACAGGCAGGTTTGGTCAGGACAAGGCACAGGAGAAGCAGGAGGCAACCCGCCAATAAGCCAGCGAAAGACCACACCTCACGCGGGGAGAACGACGGGACGCCCAGAGACTCCCTGCAGCCGGACGGGAAGACCGCCGAACTGGCAGATTAGTTGCCAGGATTTTGCTGTAAAAATACAAGTAGTGCCATTTTTCCATTAATAATAATGCAATGTGAAAACAACAGTGGATTTTAAGGTTAGAAAAACAAAACAAGAAGCGAGTAGTTCAGTCAGCAGAGTTTTACTGTAAAAAATGTAAATGTTACCTTTTTCTCAATTGATAATAATGCACAGAAAAATAACTGTATTTACGATAAAAAAAAAAAAACTGGCAGCAGGATTTTACCCTAAAAATTAAAGTGGTACCGTTTTGTTTGTTTTTTTACAATAATGCACTGTAAAAACATCAATTTTATATACATCTTTTTTTTTAAACAAAAGCTTGGTCCCATAAATTCCACGATACAAATATCGACCATACAGTTTTGTTTATATACCGTAATGCACAATAAAAACAATGACTGTAGATTTTACCGTAAAAAAGTAAAAACTGGCAGCTTTTTTTTTATCCTGTATTGCGGCAAAAGATGCAAGTTCCACCCTATTCAACCTCTAAAGGCCGTGGACAGCACCTTTTAGTTCTTATTTCCCAAATTGTGTACCCTTCTGAATTGGGGTCTTATGGCCACTTATGTGGACACTTATACTGCCATCTGGTGGTGTCAGAAGAGTATAACATACAATGGAATTTGTAGAAAAAAAGTGTAAAAAGAAGAATTAGCATGTCACTAAACATGAAGTACACGTTTGTGTACTTATGGACTCAGTACGTCATATCAAAAGATGATTCTTAGTTTTTTATTCTAATTAGAGTCCAATATGCCCAAATAGCAAAGAGAAATTAAAAACAAGCATGTAAACAAACAGGTTGGACTAATGGGGAAACCAAGTTCAACAAACATCATTTTAAAACATTGTATTTATTAATATATTCAGAGGTAGAAAAAGAGAAAGTGCAGCTTCATTGATGAAAAAACTGTACTAGAAACTAAAGGAATGCAAAGTATAATATTTTAAGGAAAATCAACTCATACATGATTATACTAAGGCGTACTTGCCAACTCTCCCGGATTTTCCGGGAGACTCTCGAAATTCAGTGCCTCTCCCGAAAACCTCCCGGGACAAATTTCCTCCCAAAAATCTCCCGAAATTCAGGCGGACCATAATGACGTGTTAACAGCCGGTTTTCACGTCCGCTTTCCCACAATATAAACAGCGTGTCTGCCCAATGACGTTATAACTGTAGAATGATCCAGGGCAAGTTCTTGGTTTCTTATGTGGGTTTATTTTCAGGCAGTTTCATTAACGTCCTCCCAGCGCGGTAACAACACACAACAACAGCAGTCACCTTTTTGTCTACCGTAAAGCAGTTTGTCTGCCGTAAACAGCAATTTTTTGACACTCTTAAACAGGACAATACTGCCATCTACTGTACGTTTTGGGCCATGCCAGGGAGAGATAGAAGATTCCAGACTCTAGTGCATTTGATGAAAGCAATTGTGTGCATGCCACACAGCAATGCATCATCTGAGAGGCTGTTCAGCATGCTTGGAAAAATAGTGACAGAGAACTGAACAAAGATGGACGATTCAACCCTTAACTCAACAATGAGTAGATGAGTGTTATGTGTGTGTATATGTGTAAATAAATGAACACTGAAATTCAAGTATCTCTCTCTCTCTCTCTCTATATATATATATATATATACATATATATATATATATATATATATATATATATATATATATATATATATATATATATATATATATATATATATAATAAAATAAATATATACATATATATAGCTAGAATTCACTGAAAGTCAAGTATTTCTTGTGATGTTGCCAGGCCGGCTGCCTGGCAACAACAGGCTTAAAAAATGACGTGGTGATTGGCAACAGTTACATGAGTCCAAGTGAATCAGGTGCATGACATGGGGACAGGTGAAAACTAATGGGTGGGCATAGAAACAAAACAATGGAGTGAAAAAACAGGCACTAATTGAGTCTTGAAGTAATCTATATATATATATATATATATGTATATATGAAATACTTTGGCGACTTGTCCAGGGTGTACCCCGTCTTCCGCCCGATTGTAGCTGAGATAGGCGCCAGCGCCCCCCGCGACCCCGAAAGGGACTAAGCAGTAGAAAATGGATGGATGGACTTGGTAAATTCTAGCTGTAAATATACTCCTCCCCTCTTAACCACGCCCCCAAACAGGCCTCCGCCCCACCCCCACCCACGCTCGCCCCATACAACACCACGCCCCCACCTGCCGAAATCGGAGGTCTCAAGGTTGGCAAGTATTTACTTAGATATGATAAGGCATGAAATATTTTTATTGGTATTCAGCACATTATGCTACGTTCTCTTTTATTTGATCTTTATATGGTATTGGATTATTTTGTAGATTTTTTTTTTAGAACAAAAATTATACATTTATAATTCACTCAACAGTCAAAGCACTTTCAACAACAAGGAAAGAAAACAAAAGCAAATATAGAGAGTATTAAATATTAAGAAATAATAATAATTTTTATTTTTTTTAATTAAAGGGACAAAAATGGCTACCTAAATCACTTTAAATGTTTTTTTAACAAATATATTTATTTAAGGGCATTTTGTTGAAGTTGGCATCGGTCAACAGTTGCGTTTTTTATGTTATAGTGGCGCCATCTAGCGGTGAATTCAGACCAGTGCCTCACTGTTCGATCATCCATTAACCGTCCTTGCGGTCAATGATTATCGATTTTATCGAGCCAAAGTTCAAGCCAAAGCAAAAAAATGGCCATCAATGTTCCAATGATGTCGCTAAGAATCACATCTTGTCGGACATGCTTTCAATGTGCAGGTTACTTTATCGGCCCGTCGTGGCGTCGATCACTACCGAGCCCCGGGGCCAGGGGCTACTACTACGGCAGCGGGACGCCCGGAGGCGCTAAGCCGGGTGAGGCGACTCGTGTGCGGGTTGTGGACCTCCGCAGCGACACGGTGACCAAGCCCGGGGCGGCGATGCGGCGAGCCATGGCCGAGGCCGAGGTTGGGGACGATGTGATGGGGGAAGACCCGACGGTTAACGGTACGTAGGGAAGACGTGTTATCGCCTGGGAAACATATCTTATTCATATTGTGACTTGAAATGAAGTTTGAACAGAAATAATAGGAACTGTCCAAGATTTAAACATCACAGTGTTTGCTTACATCAGGGGTGTCCAAACTTTTTCCACTTAAGGCCGCATGCGGGGCCGTTTATTTTAAAAACAATCCAATATATGAAAAAAATATATACATTTAGGCCCCCAAAGGGTTTTGGTCAAAATAAAATGTAAAAAATGTGTCATTATTAAGTATTATTATTTGTATTATTATTCAAGTTTTAAATTGGCCCTGCGATGAGGTGGCGACTTGTCCAAGGTGTACCCTGCCTTCCGCCCGATTGTAGCTGAGATAGGCACCAGCGCCCCCCGCAACCCCAATGGATGGATGGAAGTTTTAAATCTCTAGACCAGGTCGCCCGTAAGGACCAGATGAGTCGCCTGCTGGCCTGTTCTAAAAATAGCTCAAATAGCAGCACTTACCAGTGAGCTGCCTCTATTTTTTGAATTGTATTTATTTACTAGCAAGCTGGTCTCGCTTTGCTTGACATTTTTAATTCTAAGAGAGACAAAACTCAAATAGAATTTGAAAATCCAAGAAAATATTTTCAAGACTTGGTCTTCACTTGTTTATATAAATTCATTTATTTTTTTGTGAATTATATTTATATAGCGCTTTTTCTCTAGTGACTCAAAGCGCTTTACATAGTGAAACCCAATATCTACTTTTTACATTTAAAGCAGTGTGGGTGGCACTGGGAGCAGGTGGGTAAAGTGTCTTGCCCAAGGACACAACGGTAGTGACTGGGATGGCGGAAGCGGGGATCGAACCTGCAACCCTCAAGTTGCTGGCACGGCCACTCTACCAACCGAGCTATACCCTTACTTTCAGAAAGACAATTTTAGAGAAAAAATACTACCTTAAAAATGATTTTAGGATTTTTAAACACATATACCTTTTTACCTTTTAAATTCCTTCCTCTTCTTTCCTGACAATTTAAATCAATGTTCAAGTCATTTTATTTTTTTTATTGTAAAGAATAATAAATACATTTTAATTTAATTCTTCATTTTAGCTTCTGTTTTTTTGACAAAGAATATTTGTGAAATATTTCTTCAAACTTATTATGATTAAAATGCAAAAAAATTATTCTGGCAAATCTAGAAAATCTGTAAATCAAATTTAAATCTTATTTCAAAGTCTTTTGAATTTCTTTTAAAATTTTTGTTCTAGAAGAAATAATGATTTGTCTTTGTTAGAAATATAGCTTGGTCCAATTTGTTATATATTCTAACAAAATGCAGATTGGATTTTAACCTATTTGAAACATGTCATCAAAATTCTAAAATTAATCTTAATCAGGAAAAATTACTAATGACGTTCCATAAATTCTTTATTTTTTCCAAAAGATTCGAATCAGCTAGTTTTTTAATTCATTTTTTTCGTTTGAATTTTAAAGAGTCAAAATTGAAGATAAACTATGTTTTAAAATTAAATTTTCATTTTTTTTCGTGTTTTCTCCTCTTTTAAACCATTCAATTAAGTGTTTTTTTCATCATTTATTCTCTACAAAAAAACCTTCCGTAAAAGGAAAAAAAAGTACGACGGAATGACAGACAGAAATACCCATTTTTTTGTACATGTAGATTTATTTATTGAAGGTAAATTGAGCAAATTGGCTATTTCATGCAATTTATTGAAGTGTGTA
>NC_084618.1:1653561-1686061 GCF_033978795.1 Nerophis ophidion | reverse complement strand
GTATGTATGTATATATATGTATGTGTATATATATATATATATACGAATGTGTGTATGTATGTATATATATGTGTATATATGTATGTGTATATATATGTATGTATGTATATATATGTATCCATCCATCCATTTCCTGCCGCTTATTCCCTTTAGGGTCGCGGGGGGCGCTGGTGCCTATCTCAGCTACAATCGGGCGGAAGGCAGGGTACACCCTGGACAAGTCGCCACCTCATCGCAGGGCCAACACAGATAGACAGACAACATTCACACTCACATTCACACAATAAGGCCAATTTAGTGTTGCCAATCAACTTATCCCAGGTGCATGTCATATATGTATGTGTATATATATATGTATATATATGTATGTATGTATATATATATATATATATATATATATATATATATATATATATATATATATGTGTATACATATATATATATATATATATATATATATATATATATATGTATATGTGTATACTTTTAGCTCAGATTAGAATCATTTGGTTTTGCCCTTAATTCTCTCCTGTGTCCAAGGACTTTTTTCCTGATTTTGCAAAAAATAATAAAAATAACAAAAGATTTTCTGTTAAAAAAAAAAAAAAAAATCGATATAATCACTGTAGTATCGACCATAGTCTGACAATATACTTGGTATCGATCGGCACACCTCTGTATACGATCAAGAGTTCGAGCTTAGCGGTTAGCATTTCCCACCACGGTGTGTAGTGTAGCATTTTAGAGGTTCCTCGTCCTCCAGTGATAAAGATACCTGTAAGAAAAGTAGTTTATTTTCCGCCACAAAAGCGTGGGATGCTGACCAAGAAGTGACTTTGCACTTTGGAGGGAGGTTAGCCGTTAGTTTGCTAGCAAGAATATACATATTAATTAATTATTCAAACTATTTCTCCTATGCCGTTTTTTACATATTCAAAAAAACAATTTTGTGATAATAGAAAAAGTATTGATCTAATCACTGCAGCACCGACTCCACACTGATACTATACTTGGTATCGTCACCGTCGATATTCGTATCGATCCGCCCACCTCTGTTAACATGGAGGAGATTTAGCTTAGCAGTTAGCCCGGCTTATGGCATCCTCCTACAAGTGATGTGTGGCAAGTTTAGTTGTTCCTCATCCTCCAGTGATAATGGTACATGTAAGCAACGTTAATTGCAGGATGCAGCAAGAATGAGTCCCGATTATGCATTATCACGATATGTCGATATCACCAAAAGCTCAATCATCAAAAATTTAAAATAATATCCATCCATCCATCCATTTTCTACCGCTTGTCCCTTTGGGGTCACGGAAGGTGCTGCAGGCTATCTCAGCTGCATATATATACAAACCCCATTTCCATATGAGTTGGGAAATTGTGTTGGATGTAAATATAAACAGAATACGGCGAGACTCACCAATTTGTAAGCAAATTGTTGAACAGTTTTAGAACAACATTTCTCAACGAGCTATTGCAAGGAATTTAGGGATTTTACCATCTACGCTCCGTAAAATCATCAAAAGGTTCAGAGAATCTGGAGAAATCACTGCACGTAAGCGATGATATTAAGGACATTTGATCCCTCAGGCGGCACTGCATCAAAAACCAACACCACTGTGTAAAGGATATCACCACATGGGCTCAAGAACACTTCATAAACCATTGTCAGTAACTACAGTTGGTCGCTACATCTGTAAGTGCAAGTTAAAACTCTGCTATGCAAATCAAAACCCTTTTGTCAACAACACCCTGAAACGCCGCCGGCTTCGCTGGGCCCGAGCTCATCTAAGATGGACTGATGACAAGTGGAAAAGTGTTCTGTTGTCTGACGAGTCCATATTTCACATTATATGTGGAAACTGCGGACGTGGTGTCCTCTGGAACAAAGAAGAAAATAACCATCCGGATTGTTATAGGCGCAAAGTGTAAAAGCCAGCATGTGTGATGGTATGGGGGTGTATTAGTGCCCAAGACATGAGTAACTTACACATGTGTGAAGGCACCATTCATGCTGAAAGGTCCACACAGGTTTTGGAGCAACATATGTTGTCATCCAAGCAAAGTTATCATGGACGCCCCTGCTTATTTCAGCAAGACAATGCCAAACCACATTCAGCACGTGTTACAACAGCGTGGCTTCGTAAAAAAAGAGTGCGGCTACTTTCCTGGCCCGCCTGCAGTCCAGACCTGTCTCCCACGTAAAATGTGTGGTGCATTATGAAGCGTAAAATAGGACAGCGGAGACCCCGGACTGTTGAAGGACTGAAGGTCTACATAAAACAAGAATGGGAAAGAATTCCACTTTCAAAGCTTCAACAATTAGTTTCCTCAGTTCCCAAACGTTTATTGAGTGTTGTTAAAAGAAAAGGTGATGTAACAGTGGTGAACATGCCCTTTCCCAACTACTTTGGCACGTGTTGCAGCCATGAAATTCTAAGTTAATTATTATTTGCAAAAAAAATGAAGTTTATGAGTTTGAACATGAAATATGTTGTCTTTGTAGCATATTCAACTGAATATGGCTTGAAAAGGATTTGCAAATCATTGTATTCTGTTTATATTTACATCTAACACAATTTCCCAACTCATATGGAAACGGGATTTGTATATTTTTTTATTATCACTTTCTTAAAATGTACTTTTATTTAAAAAAACAAAAAAACTAACTCTATCATGGGCCCAATGTGCATCATTTCTATTGCCTGTATCGCACAACCCTAATGACTTGCTATTTACTATGATGCTGGGATGCTTAATGCTGATTACGTTACTATGGATACAGCTGGCCGGCGTCCACGCCACCACAGCCACCACCTTTGCCGACGGCACCTTTGACCTGGACCAGCTGGAGTCCAAGATCCGCCACGACTACCCGGACCCGCACTACCCGCGCTCACGCCTCATCTGCGTGGAGAACACACACAACATACAAGGTGGACGCGTGATGCCGCTGCACTTCCTGCAGGAGGTTTGTGTGCAACCTAGTCGCCCCTCGCCACTACACCCTTCAAATGTTTTTTAGACAATATATTCTACTTATTTTTAAGTTTAGTCTTATTCCCAAAACCCCAAAGCAGTGAAGTTGGCATGTTGTGTAAATGTTAAATAAAAACAGAATACAATGATTTGCTAATCCTTTTCAACTCATATTCAATTGAATAGACTGCAAAGACAAGATATTTCATGTAATTTAATTTCTGCAAATAATCATTAACTTAGAATTTAATGGCAGCAACACTTTGCAAAAAAGTTGTCACAGGGGCATTTTTACCACTGTGTTACATGGCCTTTCCTTTTAACAACACTCAGTAAACGTTTGGGAACTGAGGAGACACATTGTTGAAGCTTTTCAGGTGGAATTCTTTCCCATTCTTGCTTGATGTACAGCTGAAGTTTGTTCAACAGTCCGGGGTCTCTGTTGTGTTATTTAAGGCTTCATAATGCACCACACATTTTAAATGGGAGACAGGTCTGGACTACAGGCAGGTTAGTCTAGTACCTGCGCTGTTGTAACACGTGGCTTGGCATTGTCTTGCTGAAATAAGCAGGGGCGTCCATGAAAAAGACGGCGCTTAGATGGCAGTATATGTTGTTCCAAAACCTTTCAGCATTAATGGTGCCTTCACAGATGTGTAAGTTACCCATGCCTTGGGCACTAATGCACCCCCATACCATCACACATGCTGGCTTTTACACTTTGTGTCGATAACAGTCTGGATGGTTCGCTTCCCCTTTGGTCCGGATGACACTATGTTGAATATTACCAAAAACAATTTGAAATGTGGACTCGTCAGACCACAGAACACTTTTCCACTTTGCATCAGTCCATCTTAGATGATGTCGGGCCCAGAGAAGCCGGCGGCGTTTCTGGACGTTGTTGATAAATGGCTTTCGCTTTGCATAGTAGAGCTTTAACTTGCACTTACAGATGTAGCGACAAACTGTATTTAGTCACAGTGGTTTTCTGAAGTGTTCCTGAGCCCATGTGGTGATATCCTTTAGAGATTGATGTGGGTTTTTGATACAGTGCCGTCTGAGGGATGGAAGGTCACGGTCATTCAATGTTGGTTTCCGGCCATGCCGCTTACGTGGAGTGATTTCTCCAGATTCTCTGAACCTTTTGATGATATTATGGAGCGTAGATGTTGAAATCCCTAAATTTCTTGCAATGTCACTTTGAGAAAGGTTGTTCTTAAACTGTTTGACTATTTGCTCACACAGTTGTGGACAAAGGGGTGTACCTCGCCCCATCCTTTCTTGTGAAAGACTGAGCATTTTTGGGAAGCTGTTTTTATACCAAATCATGGCACCCACCTGTTCCCAATTAGCCTGCACACCTGTGGGATGTTCCAAATAAGTGTTTGATGAGCATTCCTCAACTTTATCAGTATTTATTGCCACCTTTCCCAACTTCTTTGTCACGTGTTGCTGGCATCAAATTCTAAAGTTAATGATTATTTGCTACAACAAAAAAAAAGTTTATGAGTTTGAACATCAAATATGTTGTCTTTGTAGAATATAATGATTTACAAATCATTGTATTCTGTTTATATTTACATCTAACACAATTTCCCAACTGGTATGGAAACGGGGTTTGTATAAAGAGACTTCTAATGTGGCACTTATTAGGTGCGGGCTCTTGCCGATAAATACTCCCTGGCGGTCCACATGGACGGAGCCCGGCTGATGAACGCCGCGGTGGCGCTGGGGGTGTCGGCGTCCTCCATCCTGCAGCACACACACACTGTTAGCGTGTGTCTCTCCAAGGTGGGGCCCGTTTACGCGACCGATCGCCGGATTCGACCCTTTCCTCAAGCGTTTTGTCTTGGTGTACCAGGGATTAGGGGCCCCGGTGGGAACCATGCTCGCCGGCCCCAAAGACTTCATATCCCGGGCGCTGAGGTGTCGTAAAGCCCTGGGTGGCGGGATGCGTCAGGCCGGCATACTTGCGGCGGCGGGGAAACTGGCTTTGCTGGAGATGGTCGGAAGACTACAAGAAGATCACAACGAGGCCAAAACGTTCGCCCAAGGTTTGAATTTTTCCGGCGTCCATTGCAGTCGTCCATGAAGGTAACAAGTTTTGACTCTCGCCAGCTTTGCAGAACTGTGAGCCGCCTCTGTTCGCCGTGGACGTGGCCGCCGTGGAGACCAACATCCTGCGTTTCGGAACCCGAGAGCCCGCCTTGAGTCCCTCGGAGTTCTGCAGACGCATGGCCCAGGTCGGCGAGGGGGAAGAGGACGCTTTGGGGCAGGGGGTGCAAGTCCTCATGTATCCGCATTTTGGGAATTGCGTTAGAGCCGTCTGGCATCTGGGAATATCGCCTGAGGACACGCGCCTGGCCATCCAGAAGATGCACTTTGTCGCCCGGCAATACTCGAGGAAAAAACAAAGGGGATTGTAAAACAATTTTTGCGGAAAATCCAGTCTTGAAAAGTTAGCACAACTTGAAAAAGGACTTCTGTTGCGTAAGGCAGAGAAAATGTTTAGAACAGGGGCCTCAGACGTTATTTTGCGGCCCCCATCTTAATAATGTGGTGCCCTGTACCGGGACGCCAGTTTTATGTGGTCGAAAAGTCCGAATCTTAAACAGGAACAATAGAGAGTTTGTTACAACAGTTTTAATTACTCACAATCAGAGTAATTAGTTGGATTGAATCAATATGAACACAGACAGTGTCTCCGGAGACAAAAGATGGTGCACCCTCATGAAAGGAATTAATAAGAGCACACATCAGGCTTGGCCTTCCCTTCTTATTTATATGCTCCTGATGGCCTAATTTGTATCATAACAACTTATGTAACTGTCCAATGTTCAGGGTGACTTGACCTCTCATGTCGTGTCCCTCCCAATGCATTTAGTTTGGAGGTAACCCTAGGACAGAAATGTTCAATACTCTATGACAAAGTTTAATGTTGGTGCGGCCCGCAAGTTTTATATGAATGGCGCTTGACAGTGTTGTGTTATTTGGGTCCAAAATTTGCCCCTTTAACGTTTTGGGTTGCCTACCCTTGCATTAGTGGAAAAGCGGCAAGACAGAGACGTTGCCAGTGTTGTGTTTTTTGCATCTAAAATGGCTCTTACAACGTTCTGGGATGCCTACCCTTGCATTAGTGGAAATGCGGCAAGACAGAGACGTTGCCAGTGTTGTGTCTTTTGCATTTAAAATGGCTCTTACAACGTTCTGGGATGCCTACCCTTGCGTTAGTGGAAAAGCGGCAAGAAAGAGACGTTGCCAGTGTTGTGTTTTTTGCATCTAAAATGGCTCTTACAACGTCTGGGATGCCTACCCTTGCATTAGTGGAAAAGCGGCAAGACAGAGACATTGCCAGTGTTGTGTTTTTTGCATTTAAAATGGCTCTTACAACGTTCTGGGATGCCTACCCTTGCGTTAGTGGAAAAGCGGCAAGAAAGAGACGTTGCCAGTGTTGTGTTTTTTGCATCTAAAATGGCTCTTACAACGTCTGGGATGCCTACCCTTGCATTAGTGGAAAAGCGGCAAGACAGAGACATTGCCAGTGTTGTGTTTTTTGCATCTAAAATGGCTCTTACAACGTTCTGGGATGCCTACCCTTGCATTAGTGGAAAAGCGGCAAGACAGAGACATTGCCAGTGTTGTGTTTTTTGCATCTAAAATGGCTCTTACAACGTTCTGGGATGCCTACCCTTGCGTTAGTGGAAAAGCGGCAAGACAGAGACGTTAGCAGTGTTGTGTTTTTTGCATCTAAAATGGCTCTTACAACGTTCTGGGATGCCTACCCTTGCATTAGTGGAAAAGCGGCAAGAAAGAGACGTTGCCATGGAGACGAGGGTTTTCTTACGTGCCTGGCTGCGGTCACACCGCGACACCTGTCCGTCAGTAATAACGGTCCCCGAGAATCTGAACCAATTCAAACCGTT
This sequence comes from Nerophis ophidion, assembly GCF_033978795.1. Taxonomy (NCBI): domain Eukaryota; kingdom Metazoa; phylum Chordata; class Actinopteri; order Syngnathiformes; family Syngnathidae; genus Nerophis; species Nerophis ophidion. Next base: position 1,679,156 of record NC_084618.1, on the reverse strand, counting down.
ATTTGTAGAGATGTCCGATAATATGGGACGGCGTGGCGCGGTTCTGAGAGTGGCCGTGCCAGCAACCTGAGGGTTCCTGGTTCAATCCCCAACTTCGTCACGTCCGTTGCGTCCTTGAACTTCACCCTTGCTCCTGATGGGTTGTGGTTAGGGCCTTGCATGGCAGCTCCCACCATCAGTGTGTGAATGTGTGTGTGAATGGGTGAATGTGGGAATAGTATCAAAGCGCTATGAGTACTTTGAAGGTAAAAAAGCGCTATACAAGTATAACCCATTAATATCGGACTGCCGATATTATCGTCCGATAAATGTTTTAAAATGTAATATCAGAAATTATCAATATCGGTTTTAAAAAGTTAAATTTATGACTATAAAACGCCGCTGTACAGAGTGGTGCACAGACTTAGTGAGAAGTACAGAGCGCCAATAAACCTTAAAGGCACTGCCTTTGCGTGCCGGCCCAATCACATAATACTCACGGCTTTTCACACACACAAGTGAATGCAAGGCATACTTGATCAACAGCCATACAGGTCACACTGAGGGTGGCTGTATAAGCAACTTTAATACTGTTACAAATATGCGCCACACTGTGAACCCACACCAAACAAGAATGACAAACACATTTCGAGAGAACATCCGCACCTAACCGAACAAATACCCTGAAGCCCTTGCAGCGCTAACTCTTCCGGAACGCTACAATATACACCTCCTCATGCTCTCTAAGGGAGTGCACGTCCCAAGTTCTAAGCTGCTGTTTTGAGGCATGGTTGGAAAAAAAAATGCACTTTGTGACTTCAATAATAAATATGGCAGTGCCATGTTGGCATTTTTTTCCCATAACTTGAGTTGATTTATTTTGGAAAACTTTGCTACATTGTTTAATGCCTCCACTGGGGCATCACAACAAAATTAGGCATAATAATGTGTTACTTCCACGACTGTATATATCGGTCGATATCGGAATCTGTAATTAAAAGTTGGGCAATATCGGAATATCGGAAAAAAGCCATTATCGGACATCTCTAGTTATTTGTTTTTTTATTGTGTAATTGTCATTGCCTCACACGATGAACACTACCTATATTTCTATATGACGCTGGGTAACACTTCGGGAGCCATCATTTTTTTGCGCCCGCTATCCTGGTACTTTCCCGGCTATTATATGCCGATTGCCGTGTTGCTGTGGGGAGGAAAAGCGGAGCGACACACATTGCGGAAATAACATTTTTCTTCGTGCGTAGAAAATAATAGGTCAGGGAAGAGAATACTATCCACACAGTGTCAGGTTCAAACACTGATGACATCTATTAAACAGACAAGAAGCAAGGAATCATGCAGAGACAGAGTTCAATTAAAGTCAATGAGGAGAGACGTGTTTTGGGCTGTACTCTAGTTACAGATCCAAACTACCTTCTAAAAGTCCAGCCCGCGTGCTTCCTCCCTTTATTTTGGAAAGTCCCTGCTTACATCACTGAAGCTGTCGCTGAGGGAAGGAGGTAATCTCCACAACTCCGGTTAGACACAATACATGATTATACAAAAATGCACATGTGTTGACGCTGGTGCTATGCCCCCGTCTTCGCGTTGTCTGCGTCCCGGTACCAGATGTTCGGCCTTGGCAGTCAGCAGGCCGATTGTGGACACAACACTGATGGAGACGGCTGGCTTGCAATCTTTTGGATTGCCAGCTTTGCTCAGACAAAGTGTCATGTTTGTTTGTCCTCTCAATCGTTCTGTTGGTTGCTATTCTGAATGTTGGGTTTTGGTATTGTATTATTTTGTTGGATTGATTAATAAATAAATACAAAAAAAACGAGTTTGACACCCTTGTATTTGTGCAACGTTTAACTTTGCTTAACCCATTCCATAACTCAGTTTCATATACTGAAATGCTAATGTACTTAAAGTCCTACTGAAAGCCACTACTAGCGACCACGCAGTCTGATAGTTTATATATCAATGATGAAATATTAACATTGCAACACATGACAATACGGCCGCTTTAGTTTACTAAATTGCAATTTTAAATTTCGCGCTGAGTTTCTTGTTGAAAACGTCGGGTATGATGACGCGTGTTTGTGACGTCTCGGGTTGTCGCGGACATATTAGCCCAGCACCACTTATGACTAAAAGTTGTCTCTTTTCATCACATAATTACACAGTAATTTGGACATCTACTTTGCTGAATCTTTTGCAATTTGTTCAATTAATAATGGAGACGTCAAAGAAGAATGCTGTTGGTGGAAAGCGGTGGATTGCAGCTGCCTTTAGCAACCGAAACACAGCCGGTGTTTCTTTGTTTGTTGTGAAGCTTTAACACAGAGCAGTCAAGCGAACATGTTTCTCTACGTCAGTGGTTGTCAAATGGGGGTACTTGGAGGTATGCCAAGGGGTATGTGAGATTTTTCAAAAACATTCTAAAAATAGCAACAATTCAAAAATCCTTTATAAATATATTTATTGAATAATACTTCAACAAAATATGAATGTAAGTTCATAAAGTGTGAAAAGAAATGCAACAATGCAATATTCAGTGTTGACAGCTAGATTTTTTGTGGACATGTTCCATAAATATTGATGTTAAAGATTTATTTTTTTGTGAAGAAATGTTTATAAGTAAGTTGATGAATCCAGATGGATCTCTATTACAATCCCCAAAGAGGGCACTTTAAGTTGATGATTACTTCTATGTGGAGAAATCTTTATTTATAATTGAATCACTTGTATATTTTTCAACAAGTTTTTAGTTATTTTTATATATATTTTTACAAATAGTTGAAGAAAGACCACTACAAATGAGCAATATTTTGCACTGTAATACAATTTAATAAATCAGAAAGTGATGACATAGTGCTGTATTTTACTTCTTTCTCTCTTTTTTTCAACCAAAAATGCTTTGTTCTGATTAGGGGGTACTTGAATTTAAAAAATGTTCACAGGGGGTACATCACTGAAAAAAGGTTGAGAACCACTGCTCTACGTCAACCAGCAAGTTTTTGGATGGGAAAATTGTGATATTAAGTCGGAGACTTTAGTGGATTATGCATCCTCCTCCTGCAGCTCAAAAAGGCAGCTGTGATCTTGGCTCCTCGGCTTCTCTCAGAGACACTGGCGTTCACCGCAGCCATCCGACTTTCAGGTATGACTTTATAATCTCACTAAAACACTAGTAACACAATGAGCAGATAAGGGATTTTCCAGAATTATCCTAGTAAATGTGTCTAATTACATCTGAAACGCTCCCACTGCCGCCGCCTGGAACCGTCACCTTTTCTTTTTTTTTTTTTTTAGTAGTGCTTCACTCTAACTTTCCTCATCCACGAATATGTCATCCTAGCTCAAATTAATGGGGAAATCATCGCTTTCTCGGTCCGAATAGCTCTTGCTGCTGGAGGCTATGATTATAAACAACGTGAGGATGTGAGGAGCTCCACAACCTGTGACATCACACACACATCGTCTGCTACTTTCGGTACAGGCAAGGCTTTTTTATTAGCGACCAAAAGTTGCGAACTTTATCGTCGATGTTTTCTACTAAATCTTTTCAGCAAAAATATGGCGAAATGATGAAGTATGACACATAGAATGGACCTGCTATCCCCGTTTAAATAACAAAATATCATTTCAGTAGGCCTTTAAGTGTTGTGCGTGTATATAAACATTACAAGTTTGATTTTTCTAAAATGTAAATTGTTCTAAAATTTATAAATGAGTGGGTTTTTCCACAAATAAAACAAGTTTTCTTACCCCCAAAAAATCTGCAAATATGCAGGGCTGTGATTTACATTTGCAAAAAAGGCTGGTTTTACTTATCCTAATAAAATTGCAGAATACATCAATTTTTGTGAAATGTTTTTGGGATACAGTACACCCATATTACAAGAATAGTTACTCTAAATTCCTGTAAATGTTCTTCAGCAATAAAGTCTCGACGCAAAAAAAAAAAAAAAAAAAAATTGCTGGCAGCGGTGGGATTCGAACCCACGCCATCGAAATGACTGGAGCCTAAATCCAGCGCCTTAGACCACTCGGCCACGCTACCGTTGACAACGCGTGGTAGATTTTTTGTATTAGAAACATTACCCGGGGAACTCACATTAACCGCGTTTTGATTAGCGTTTTTTATATGCTGTTAATTAGTTTGAAATAATACATTTAAATATAAAAACGTGAGTTAGGGTAAAAAAAAATTAGCTGCTAAATTGTACACTTATTACCAGGATTAAGACTTTCGCATCAGCCAGCGCTGCGTTCAAAAGCGTCGTCGCGGTTTGAGAGTACTCATTCTCCAATTTCTCCGTGACGGTAGTCATTTAAAAATCTTCACAGCAGCACTCCAAAAAATCTTAAAAACTGTTGTTTATTTAATTTTACATGAACATATCCATATTGTCGTAATTAATATGTCCGTCTCACTATCAGGGCCGTTTGTTGTCCAATTTCCCGACAGCCCGAAAGGCGACATGAAGGAAAGGGCGGGACTGCCTTTGAACGTTGCTGTGGTCCGATACGTGCCGACAGTCCGCGTCCGTGTGGCGGAACTGGAACTTTGTCTCCTCCGACCAGACGAACTGCTCGCCTCGGGACCCGCGGGGCTCGTTGGAGAGGCGGTACCGATCCAGTCTTGTGTCCATAATAGGAGAAGAAGTCAACAGTTAAACGGGTTCTCGCCTTGGCAACGACAACTGTCATCATACAGGTTGGTCTGGTTAGCATTAATAGCAGCTAATGTCCGATACATCGATTGATAACTACTTCATTTACATGCATGTAAATCGATATATTGTCCAGTAGTGCGTCCATGAAGGCGTGCATTGTCCACTTGGTCTCAGGCACCACAACAACAACAACACCCTCTCTACAGCATCAAAACATGCAGAAACAGCTAAAGCAGGGATGTCCAAAGTGCGGCCCGCGGGCACCAGGTCGCCCGTAAGGACCAGATGAGTCGCCCGCTGGCCTGTTCTAAAAATAGCTCAAATAGCAGCACTTACCAGTGAGCTGCCTCTATTTTTTAAATTGTATTTATTTACTAGCAAGCTGGTCTCGCTTTGCTCGACATTTTTAATTCTAAGAGAGACAAAACTCAAATAGAATTTGAAAATCCAAGAAAATATTTTAAAGACTTGGTCTTCACTTGTTGAAATAAATTCATTTATTTTTTGACTTTGCTTCTTATAACTTTCAGAAAGACAATTTTTGAGAAAAAAATAAAACCTTAAAAATGATTTTAGGATTTTTAAACACATATACCTTTTTACCTTTTCAATTCCTTCCTCTTCTTTTCTAACAATTTAAATCAATGTTCAAGTTTTTTTTTATTGTAAAGAATAATAAATACATTTTAATTTAATTCTTCATTTTAGCTTCTGGTTTTTTGACAAAGAATATTTGTGGAATATTTCTTCAAACTTATTATGATTAAATAATATAAAATATTCTGGCAAATTTAGAAAATCTGTAGAATCAAATTTAAATCTTATTTCGAGGTCTTTTGGATTTCTTTTTTAATTTTTGTTTTGGAAAATCTATAATAAATAATTAATAAATAAATAAATGATAAATGGGTTGTACATCCATTTAAATGTAATCAAAAAGCATGATGGGGGAAAAGTGCAAAACACTCTCCACACTTATCCATCTTTATGGCATTTTAGCTGCTTGACATTTCTGATTTTGTAACGGAAGTAAACAAAGAAGTCTAATTTTCACATACTCTTATTATGCGATTATATTATTATTAATTATATATTGAAGTACATGTATTTTTTCAAAATGTATTGTCATTATAAAAAGTGTTTTATTTTTTTTCTAATCGATTTTTGAAAATGATTCATTGATTCAGATGGTTCCATTAAAAAATGTAATATATATATATTTTAAAAATTCCTTAATAGAAAAAATGAATGTTAAAATATTTTTGGGAATCGATTTTGGAAAATTATGAATCGATTCAGATGATTCTTATAAATAAAAAAGAAAAATTAAGTACATATATATACTTTTAAATGATAAATGATAAATGGGTTGTACTTGTAGAGCACTTTTCTACCTTCAAGGTACTCAAAGTGCTTTGACACTACTTCCACATTTACACACACATTCACACACTGATGGAGGGAGCTGCCATGCAAGGCGCTAACCAGCACCCATCAGGAGCAAGGGTGAAGTGTCTTGCTCAGGACACAACGGACGTGACGAGGTTGGTAATAGATGGGGATTGAACCAGGGACCCTCGGGTTGCGCACGGCCACTCTTTCACTGCGCCACGCCGTCAATAATTTGTCTTTGTTAGAAATATAGTTTGGTCCAATTTGTTATATATTCTAACAAAGTGCAGATTGGATTTGAACCTATTTAAAAAAACATGTCATCAACAATATAGATTTATTGTGAGAAATCATTTAGATGTTTAGTGTTTCCACAAGGATAAATGTTATTAATTGTTATTAATAACATAGAGTTTAAAGGTGAATTGAGCAAATTGGCTATTTCTGGCAATTTATTCAAGTGTGTATCAAACTGGTAGCCCTTGGCATGAATCAGTACCAAAGAAGTAGCTCTTGCTTTTAAAAAGGTTGCTGACCCCTGGCTTAATGCATGTATTAATAGCAGCTAATTGTCATGCCTGTAAGTTATGTTTTGGTCATGCTATGTTTAGTTTTTGGACATTCAGTCACGTTTTTCACTTCCTGGTTTTGTTTGTTTCCATGCCAACGCATTACTTCCCACCTTGTCACACCCCTGCCCTCAGTCCCACACCTGTTCCTGATTATCACAGCCAGTATTTAAGTCATTTTCTTTCTGTTCATCATTCTGGGATCTTCACACTCGCACGCACCCTGCCCATGCTGCACCCCCTTCACGCCCTCGTTTATCTGCTTCGTGCTTTGCTACGCTGTTCATTTCGTCCAAGTTAGTCTTTGTTTATAGTTCATAGCCAATTGTTTTTGTCCAAAGTCCTTTAGTTTATTTCCATCATTTCATGCCATCGAGCAGGTGTTTTTGTTTCACGTTTGTACTGTTTAGCCAAGTTTCTTCCTCCATTGTGAGCGCTTTTTGTTGTTTGTTTGTTTATTAAATAAACAAGCATGTACTCACGTCCACGCCGCACTCGTGCTGATTCTCATCTGCATCGAAGAAACGATCCATGTCCAAGCCAAGTTATGACACGAATGGCCGATGCATCGATTGATAACTACTTTATTTACATGCATGTAAGTCGATATATTGTCCAGTAGTGCGTCCATGAACAATTAATCAATGTTTATTTACATAGGCCTAAATCACAAGTGTCTCAAACAACAACGACAACCTCGGGGGGGGAAGGGGGGTTGTTGCAGCTTGCTGCGGGGTCGTTCTCCCAGGAAGGCAGACAGACTATTCGGGACATGGCATTTAGGTAAAAACATGACTTAATTTAAACTAAAAAAAGATAAAAACAAAAATCGCTCACAGCGGAGGCACAACTTGGGCTAAGAAGAAAGCTAACGCATAAACAGACTATGAACATAAATCAAACAAAACTTACTTGGCATGGCATGAAGCACGAAACCAGGCAAGGCATGAAACAAGTCAGCACAGGGCGACTGACTGGCAAAGACAAGCTTAAATACTGCCTCTGATTAGTGCTTGGGAAGCAGGTGAGCGGGCATTTTGTCCACCAGAGACAGGTGGACAAAATGAGTAACCAAGGAAACCAGACAAGGGAGTGGAAAAAAAAAACAGGAACTTAAAGAGTCCAAAAGACAAACAGCACATGGCCAAACAAAAACATGATCAACAGACATGACATTTTATTTATTATTGGTTAGCTTCAGAATAACAATGTTATGAAAAAGAATAAGAGACTTATTATACTCTAAAAATGTTGGTCTTACTTAAAAATGCACGCATTTAGTTGTATTCTGTGTTAAAAAATATGATATGGCTCTTACGGAAATACATTTTAAAATATTTGGCTTTCGTGGCTCTCTCAGCCAAAAAGGTTCCCGACCCCTGGTCCAGGTCTTACTTAGTAGGATATGTACAGCCAGCAGAGAACATAGTGAGTTCACATAGCATAAGAACAAGTATATACATTAGAAATACATTTGATTATTTACATTAGGTTATTTACAATCCGGGGAGATGGGATGTGAATGGAGGAGGGTATTAGTAAAGTGTTGAAGTTGCCTGGAGGTGTTGTTTTAGAGCGCTTTTGAAGGAATGTAGAGATGCACTTACTTTTACACCTGTTGGGAGTGCATTCCACATTCAATCAATCAATCAATGTTTACTTATATAGCCCTAAATCACTAGTGTCTCAAAGGGCTGCACAAACCACCACGACATCTTCGGTAGGCCCACATAAGGGCAAGGAAAACTCACACCCAGTGGGACGTCTGTGACAATGATGACTATGAGAACCTTAGAGAGGAGGAAAGCAATGGATGTCGAGCGGGTCTAACATGATACTGTGAAAGTTCAATCCACAATGGATCCAACACAGTCGCGAGAGTCCAGTCCAAAGCGGATCCAACACAGCAGCGAGAGTCCCGTTCACAGCGGTGCCAGCAGGAAACCATCCCAAGCGGAGGCGGATCAGCAGAGCAGAGATGTCCCCAGCCGATACACAGGCGAGCAGTACATGGCCACCGGATCGGACCGGACCCCCTCCACAAGGGAGAGTGGGACATAGAAGAAAAAGAAAAGAAACGGCAGATCAACTGGTCTAAAAAGGGAGTTTATTTAAAGGCTAGAGTATACAAATGAGTTTTAAGGTGAGACTTAAATGCTTCTACTGAGGTGGCATCTCCAACTGTTACCGGGAGGGCATTCCAGAGTACTGGAGCCCGAACGGAAAACGCTCTATAGCCCGCAGACTTTTTTGGGCTTTGGGAATCACTAACAAGCCGGAGTCCTTTGAACGCAGATTTCTTGCCGGGACATATGGTACAATACAATCGGCAAGATAGGATGGAGCTAGACCGTGTAGTATTTTATACGTAAGTAGTAAAACCTTAAAGTCACATCTTAAGTGCACAGGAAGCCAGTGCAGGTGAGCCAGTATAGGTATATATGTATGTATATATGTATATAAAGGTATATACAGTATAGGTATATATATATGTATGTATATATGTATATAAAGGTATATACAGTATAGGTATATATGTATGTATATATGTATATAAAGGTATATACAGTATAGGTATATATGTATGTATATATGTATATAAAGGTATATACAGTATAGGTATATATGTATGTATATATGTATATAAAGGTATATACAGTATAGGTATATATGTATGTATATATGTATATAAAGGTATATACAGTACAGGCGTAATGTGATCAAACTTTCTTGTTCTTGTCAAAAGTCTAGCAGCCGCATTTTGTACCAACTGTAATCTTTTAATGCTAGACATGGCGAGACACGAAAATAATACGTTACAGTAGTCGAGGCGAGACGTAACAAACGCATGGATAATGATCTCAGCGTCTTTAGTGGACAGAATGGAGCGAATTTTAGCAATGTTACGGAGATGAAAGAAGGCCGTTTTAGTAACGCTTTTAATGTGTGCCTCAAAGGAGAGAGTTGGGTCGAAGATAATACCCAGATTCTTTACCGTGTCGCCTTGTTTAATTGTTTGGTTGTCAAATGTTAGAGTTGTATTATTAAATAGAGTTCGGTGTCTAGCAGGACCGATAATCAGCATTTCCGTTTTTATGGCGTTGAGTTGCAAAAAGTTAGCGGACATCCATTGTTTAATTTCATTAAGACACGCCTCCAGCTGACTACAATCCGGCGTGTTGGTCAGCTTTAGGGGCATGTAGAGTTGGGTGTCATCAGCATAACAGTGAAAGCTAACACCGTATTTGCGTATGATGTCACCTAGCGGCAGCATGTAGATGCTGAAGAGTGCAGGGCCAAGGACCGAACCCTGGGGAACTCCACACGTTACCTTAACGTAGTCCGAGGTCACATTGTTATGGGAGACACACTGCATCCTGTCAGTAAGATAAGAGTTAAACCAAGACAGGGCTGAGTCTGACATACCAATTCGTGTTTTGATACGTTCTAATAAAATATTATGATCGACAGTATCGAAAGCAGCGCTAAGATCGAGGAGCAGCAACATAGATGACGCATCAGAATCCATCGTTAGCAATAGATCATTAGTCATTTTTGCGAGGGCTGTCTCCGTAGAGTGATTTGCCCTGAAACCGGATTGAAAGGTTTCACATAGATTGTTAGACGCTAAGTGTTCATTTAACTGCTCCGCAACAATTTTTTCAAGGATTTTTGAAATAAAGGGAAGGTGAGACACCGGTCGGTAGTTTACCATGAGGTCAGGATCGAGGTTAGGTCTTTTAAGAAGAGGATGAATAGCCGCTTTTTTGAATGCTAAGGGAACAGTGCCCGAGGAAAGTGATAAGTTTATAATATTTAGCACTGATGGACCTAATAATTCAAAGAGCTCCTTGATCAGTTTCCCAGGAAGAGGGTCAAGTAAACATGTTGTCTGTTTTATTCCATTTACACGTTGTAACAATTCCTCTAATGTTATTTCCTCAAAACGAGAGAAACTATTTTGGAGGGCAGTATCCGCCGTATATACAATCGTGTCAGTGTTAATAGAACCCCGTTGTAGCTGGGACGCATTGTCTTTAATCTCCTTTCTAATGACTTCAATTTTCTTACTAAAGAATTGCATAAAGTCATCAGCTGAGTGGGTGGAGCTACTGGAAGGAGTCCCTTGTTGGGTTAGCGATGCTACCGTACTAAACAAAAATTTAGGATCGTTTTTATTACGGTGGATGAGATTTGAGTAATATTTAGCTGTATGTGATCCAAATGGATCCACAGGGTATATCTCCACTAAAGAATAAATAAAGAAATAATACACACTCATATTAATACCACAGCGGCACACAAGATGTCCACACGGACACGCAGCTGAGTTTTTGGCCCGTGCCCAAACTCACGAGACCAGGAAACGTCGTAATAACTGCCGCTAGCGTTAACATAACTAAAATAATCCACGTGGATTATTTTAATACTAGCGGCACCATTTGGCATAAAAATCCGTTTTTTACAACAATTTAACAACCGTATTTCGTGAATTTAACCCACTTGCTTATCAACAAGTCACAAGACAGTGTGCATTCTTACAGAATACTTTAAGAGCGACAACCAAAAAGTTTATAAAAAAAAAGAAAAGGATCGAGAGACATAAAAAAAACGTGATTTACCAGTTCCGAGCGTCGCATCAAGAACAAATACACAGCAAAGAAACTTTACTTAACTACCACAACATATTCTGCCGAAATTGCTATTCCATTTGAAATATAAATAGCCTTTTTTTTTACAGAATATAAAGTTTTACTGCTACTCCTATAACACAACGTCATTACAATCATACATAAGTGATGAAACACAAAGGCCTTTGAATAGCAATAAATCAATAAATCTATATTTACGTCGTGTTCTAGGAAAGAATCGATCTTGGCTCATGGGCGTATAGCATGGACTATCTAGTTCACGCCCCTAGGCGTGTCCGTGGATCAGACATTGGTCAGCTCAGGATCCGCCGTCTGACCGTGTTTTTGCTGAAAGGATTTAGTAGAGAACATTGACGGTTAAATTCGCAACTTTTGTTGCTGATAAAAAAAGCCTTGCCTGTACCGGAAGACGCAGATGATGACATCACAAGTGTGAGGGCTCCTCACGTCCTCACATTGTTTTTAATGGAAGCCTCCAGCAGCAAGAGCTATTTGGACGGAGAAAACGACAATTTCCCCATTAATTTGAGCGAGGATGAAAGATTCATGGATGATGATATTGATAGCGAAGGACTAGAAAAAAAAAAAAAAAGGCGATTCATTGGGACGGATTTAGATGTTTTTAGACACATTTACTAGGATAATTCTGGGAAATCCTTTATCCTTCTATTGTTTTGCTAGTGTTTTAGTGGGATTAAATAGTACCTGATAGTCGGAGGGGTGTGTCCACGGGTGTCTTGACGCCAATGTCTGAGGGAAGTCGACGGCAGATACACGGACGGCGCAAACTCCACAGATCTCCGGTAAGAGGCGACTTTTTACCACAATTTTCTCACCGAAACCTGCCGGTTGACAATTGGTCGGGAACCATGTTCGCTTGACCGCTCCGATCCATAGTAAAGCTTCACCTCGGGGAATTTTAAACAAGGAATCACCGTGTGTTTGTGTGGCTAAAGGCTAAAGCTTACCAACTCCATCTTTCTACTTCTCCATTATTCATTGAACAAATTGCAAAAGATTCAGCAACACAGATGTCCAGAATACTATTTAATCGCGCGATGAAAAGAGACAACTTTTAGCCGCAGATATTGCTGTGCTAAGAAACTCCGCGGGAAATTTAAAATTGTAATTTAGTCAACTAAAAAGGCCATATTGTCATGTGTTGCAATGTTAAGATTTCATAATTGATATAGTAGACTTAGACCTGGACTTAGACTTTGACAAACTTTAATGATCCACAAGGGAAATTGTTCAACACAGTAGCTCTGTTACAATGATGGAAAGTGTAAGGATGGAAAGGACAATGCAGGTATAAATAGACTAGCTATAGCAATGTAAAATATAACATATCTGCGATATATATAAACTATCAGTAGTAGTGGGTTTCAGTAGGCCTTTAGATAGATCAATAATTCATAAAGACATTGATTTTGATTCATTATTATTTTTTTGGAGCAATGCCCGCGGAAGGGAAAATGCGGTAGAAAATGAATGTATGGGATTTACAGTTTTGGGGGAAAAAAATCCCACAAATTGTGGGGATCAAAAAGTTCATACATCTATTTTTTTAATTTAATTAAATTTTTTTTGTATTATTATATGCGTCTGTGGAGGGAGATGTGGCCAGCGGCGAGACACAGCTGGCAGTACCGGAGGGCACCGACCGCCCACCGGATGGGGATGCACTCCCTCTCCACCGTGCTATATCGGGTTTCCCGTTTTGACAGTTTCCTGCTAATGTACCCCCCCCCCACACCCACCAGCTGTGTCTCGCCGTCAGCCCATACACGCTCCTATCCGATGGTGCTCGTCCTCAACACCATAGACAGAGGCGATGACCTTTGCTCCTGCAGGCGCGCTGGCCGCATCTCCCTCCACATCGTCAATTGTAAGTTTTTATTATTTTTTTCATGTTTTTTTTATGTACTTTTTGTCAAAGGAAACTTAGTTTTTTATATTGCAAACACAAAATGTGCAAAAAAAATATATTTGATGTGAAGTAATTGGAGCTTTAAATAGGTCAATAATTCATGACATTGATTTTTATTTTTTTTTATCAATGATAGTTTTAAAAAAACAGCTTGCATGGCAGCTTTGTGTTATTAGAGTCAACATTGCAACTTTTTATCGTTACATTTCAACTGTTTGCTCTTTTGATCCACTTTTTATGTGTTTGTTTTTTGGATCAATAGCATTTTTAGCCTAATTCTGAACCAAACACTGCTCATAAGATGTCTGGTCTTTTTAGGATCCACGGTGGACACGATGGAGGACGACCTGATGTTCAGCATGGAGGAGGAGGGGAGCGCCACCCGGCCGCCGATCGCACAGCGTCTGACGTCCCTCACCACAGACGAGGAAGAGGACGACGACGACTTCATCTGCTCCATCCTGGACGACCCCACCAGGGAGATCTGCCAGTACATGCAGAACATGGTCAACAACCGCCAGCTCTCCGACTCCTTCCCCAAAAGTGGCTTCTCCTACAAGGTGGGCCTCGCTTGCAGGTCTCCATTGCACGGTTGTCCCGCTCCCGCTTTTGCAGGTGTGATGAAAAGCTGCCTTTTCTCCGCCTCTTAGAGTGACGCAGACAATGTGACGGAAGGTTCGTACAAGGTTTTGTCAGAGAGTGCACGGGTATGTTCCACCTTTTTTAAACAATCTCACTCTCTTTCCTCCACCTGACCTGTCTCTTCACTTTGGACTATCACATCTTTTCATCTGCATCTTCTACCTACAAACCCCGTTTCCATTTGAGTTGGGAAATTGTGTTAGATGTAGATAAACAGAATACAATGATTTGCAAATCCTTTTCAACCCATTTTTAATTGAATGCACTACAAAGACAAGATATTTGATGTTCAAACTCACAAACTTTTTTTTTTTTTTGCAAATAATAATTAACTTAGAATTTCATGGCTGTAGCACGTGCCAAAGTAGTTGGGAAAGGGCATGTTCACCACTGTGTTACATCACCTTTTGTTTTAACAACACTCAATAAACGTTTGGGAACTGAGGAAACTAATTGTTGAAGCTTTGAAAGTGGAATTCTTTCCCATTCTTGTTTTATGTAGAGCTTCAGTCCTTCAACAGTCCGGGGTCTCCGCTGTCCTATTTTACGCTTCATAATGCGTCACACATTTTCCATTGGAGACAGGTCTGGACTGCAGGCCAGCCAGGAAAGTACCCGCACTCTTTTTTTTACGAAGCCACGCTGTTGTAACACATGCTGGATGTGGCTTGGCATTGTCTTGCTGAAATAAGCAGGGGCGTCCATGAAAAAGACGGCGCTTAGATAGCAGCATATGTTGTTCCAAAAGCTGTATGTACCTTTCAGCATTAATGGTGCCTTCACAGATGTGTAAGTTACCCATGCCTTGGGCACTAATGCACCCCCATACCATCACACATGCTGGCTTTTACACTTTGTGTCCATAACAGTCTGGATGGTTCACTTCCCCTTTGGTCCGGATGACACGATGTCGAATATTTCCAAAAACAATTTGAAATGTGAACTCGTCAGACCACAGAACACTTTTCCAGTTTGCATCAGTCCATCTTAGATGATCTGGGGTCAAGAGAAACCGGCACCGTTTTTGGATGTTGTTGATAAATGGCTTTCACTTTGGATAGTAGAGCTTTAACTTGCACTTACAGATGTAGCGACAAACTGTATTTGGTGACAGTGTTTTTTTGAAGTGTTCCTGAGCCCATGTGGTGATATCCTTTAGATTAGATAGTTGATGTCGGTTTTTGATACAGTGCCGTCTGAGGGATGGAAGGTCACGGTCATTCAATGTTGGTTTCCGGCCATGCCGCTTACGTGGAGTGATTTCTCCAGATTCTCTGAACCTTTTGGTGATATTATGGAGCGTAGATGTTGAAATCCCTAAATTTCTTGCAATGTCACTTTGAGAAAGGTTGTTTGACTATTTGCTCACGCAGTTGTGGACAAAGGGGTGTACCTCGCCCCATCCTTTCTTGTGAAAGACTGAGCATTTTTTGGGAAGCTGTTTTTATAGCCAATCATGGCACCCACCTGTTCCCAATTAGCCTGCACACCTGTGGGATGTTCCAAATAAGTGTTTGATGAGCATTCCTCAACTTTATCAGTATTTATCGCCACCTTTCCCGACTTCTTTGTCACGTGTTGCTGGCATCAAATTCTAAAGTTAATGATTATTTGCAAAAAAAAAAAAAAGTCTATGAGTTTGAACATGAAATATGTTGTCTTTGTAGCATATTCAACATGAAAATGGGTTGAAAAGGATTTGCAAAAGTGGGCGACGTTTGTGTACGAGGGAGACGTGGCGAGGAGTTGGGTTACGCGGCGAGGATTTGGAGTCGTTCCTGACATGATAGACGACTCCCCCCGCTTGCAGAGACAGCTATTTTCAGGGGGCGTTCTTGGCCTCCTCCCCGAGCTAACTTGTGTTCTGAAAAGATTGTTTCAAGATTATTTACATCATCCTTCCTTCCTTTCTTTGTGCTTCCTCTTCACACGGTCACAAAAGTCACCCTCTCACAACGTGCGCGCATTGTAGCCGCCTTTAACTCCATGTGCTTGTCATGACAGGAGACGTGGAAAAATGCGGTGAAAA
Source organism: Nerophis ophidion (assembly GCF_033978795.1). Classification (NCBI taxonomy): domain Eukaryota; kingdom Metazoa; phylum Chordata; class Actinopteri; order Syngnathiformes; family Syngnathidae; genus Nerophis; species Nerophis ophidion. The sequence continues at coordinate 1,663,281 of NC_084618.1, read as the reverse complement.
AAGCCAAAGCCATGCCGGACCCCTGGGCGGAGTTTCACCTGGAGGACAAAGAGACAGAAGCGTGCTCACGCTACAGGTGGGACTCGCCTACTCCCAGTACAACCGACTGTAAACTTGGGGTTCTTTAACCCTTTTTGGGTTGTAATACACTTTTCCACCACTTGTGGCAGTAATGACAATATCAGACAAAAAGAAGACGTCTGGGGCTGCAGTCATGAAAAAAATGTCTTAAGTGCAAAAAATATGACTAAAGTGGTGAAGCTGTTTTTCATTTGCACTTTTATTTTATTGGCTGTTTATTTAAGAAACATATTTCATTCTATTTATGGTCCTGCGATGAGGTGGCGACTTGTCCAGGGTGCACCCCGCTTTCCACCCGAATGCAGCTGAGACCGACCCCAAAAGGGACAAACGGTAAAACATGGATGGATGGATTGTATGTATTAATAATTTATTTTAGCACTGTGTTATTGTATTTACCAAATTTTTTCGGGCAATAAGGCGCACTTAAAATTAGAGATGTTGTCGGCCGATAAATGCTTATAATATCTGAAATTATCGGTATCGGTTTCAAAAAGTAACATTTATGACTTTTTAAAACGTAGAGAGAAGTACAAAGCGCCAATAAACCTTAGAGGCAGCAGAGTTTTTTTTTTCCAAAGTACAAACATTTCGCACAATTTATCCATTTATCCATCCATCCATTTTCTACCGCTTGTCCCTTTTGCTATCTCCATGCAAATTTAATATTTGAGGGTGGTTTCAGTGCATAAACATTAAACATTGGTGTCGCCTACTTAAAAAAAGTGTCTAATCGATTGATTTCCTACATTACCTGAAGGTAACATGATAGACCACACCCCCTATCCATTTTTTTGAAGCTGTCTGTAATTATGTCATGCCCCTCTCAGTTGATGACACGCCCCTCAAACAAATTTCAGGCTAAAAAATTAATCTGGGAAAAAATTTAGGTCTGAAACTGCAAATAAAAAGTATATATTTGAATTCCGTAAAAAAACATAAGCTAAAAATATATAGTAATAATAACAAAATTACAGCTGCAAGCAGCGATGGACGGGACCGACTTTTGCTGGTGTTTCCTGCCTTTACCCATTCAACATATCTTTACCTGCACATTACCTACCTTCCTTGCATCCTGGGGTCACACTGGTGCTTCTTTCTTTCACCCGTACACGTCGGTGCTTCCTGCCATCACCCAGACAACATATCTTTACCTGCACATTACCTACCTTCTCTGTATCCTGGAGTCAAACTGGCGCCTCCTTCTTTCACCCAGTCAACATATCTTTACCCGCACAGTACCTACCTTCTCTGTATTGTGTGGTCATGCTGGTGCTTCCTGCTTTTAAGCGGCCATCTTGAGACGGCAGCAGCGCAGCACCATCAGCGCTGAAGTTCTTTGAAAGCTTGTAAAATCAAAACCAGAGCAGTTAGAAAACTTTAATCAGAAGGGTTCAATCTCTTTCCTGTGCGAGTTAGAAGCTGACACAACAAACGTGCTCAGAGGAGATAATGTTTGAAAAAAGGTGACAGGTTTTTACAACATTTTTGTTTTGAAGGGGTAATTGCCAACTTCCTGTTGATTTTTGCTGAAGGATGTAAATGAATGAAATGTAGGTCTAAGTGAGACCTACATAGAGGGTTTTGTTTCATGTCTCTCTGACATTCCTACCCGAAGTTACAAGCAGTTGTGTCTGTGTTTTCTTCCTAGGAGGAGTTTTGTCTGTGTTTTATTCCTAGGGGGCGCTAGAGCGCAATTCTGAGTTTTGGGGTTTGGTTGTTTTATTAAATCGCAATTTTCGCCAGTCCTGATGTGTGTGTCCCGTTTGGTGAGTTTTGAAGCATTTTAAGGGGGTCAAATTCCAGCTCAAAAAGGCAAAAATTAATTTTTTTTTAGGAAACTTTTATTTTAAAGGGGTTTTTGCCAACTTCCTGTTGATTTTTGCTGAAGGAGGTCAGTGAATGAAATCTAGGTCTAAGTCAGACCTTCATAGAGGTTTTTGTTTCATGTCTCTACGACATTCCTACCCGAAGTTACAAGCAGTTTTGTCTGTTTTTTCCTAGTTTTGGGTTTTGGTTTTTTGATTAGATCGCAATTCTTGCCAGTCCTGATGTGTGTGTTAAATTTGGTGAGTTCTGAAGCATGTTAAGGGGGTCAAATTACAGCTCAAAGAGGCGGCGGTATAATAATAATAAAACATTAGAAATACAAAAGGGTCCTCTGTCCCAAAGGGACATTCGGTCCCTAATGACAATGAGCTTTATTACACTACAAATGAAGCAATACAAATACCAATAAAAATATCACTATTGATAATGAACAATACCAATAATTGACCTCTATTATCAACAATACAGTTGTTGAAATGCAACAATACATATACGTAGTGATAACCACAGATGCAGAAGAATGCAGAAAAATGGAGGGGGAGAATGAGAAGTAACCTAAAGCTACTTTAGTGTGAGATCTCAAACACCATGTGAACCTGTTTTGGCTCACCTTTGTCCTCACCTGTCCTCACTCTTTTTTCTTTTTCCAAATATAAATACCTCCTTGCTGTGCGGTTCACATCTGGCTGCTCATCAGCATGCACAGCGCCACGTATCTGCACAAAAGACACACGATGCAGGAGGAGTTGAGTTTCGCCGAGTGGGCATATAATGTCAGCCAATGGGGCGAGGGGAAGGAGTGGCGGGTATTCATGTGCTAAATTTACCCTCCTCCTCCTTCTCCAATGCCGCTTTAGTATCACAGAACTTTGTGTTCCCAGGCTGAAGTGTTGTTGTTTTTTTTTCGGCCAAAAACACTTTGGAAGAGACTTTGTATGTCCAGTTTAATGTCTGCAGCTGCTGCACACACCCTGCCAAGCCAAACACACACTAGCTCACCCAGTGGTATGTGTGCTGGGCAAAGATGAACTCAACTGGAGTGCAGCAATACTCCCTGTGCATTGGTTTATCCGTCTCAAACCTGTTCAACAAGTCATATGGCGGAACATTGCTTGTTTAAACCTCTTTAGGCCCAAGCTGTTTGTTTACATGATTATTTGTATTGCTCTTTGCTATTTGGGCTTATTGGACCTTAATTAGAATACAAACTAAGAATCACATTTTGATATGATGTACTTAGTCCATAAGTACACAAGCGTGTACTTCATGTTTAGTGACGTGCTAATTTTTATTTTTACACTTTTTTTTCCCCAAATTCCATTCCATGTTGTACTCTTCTAACACCACCAGATGGCAGTATAAGTGTCCACATAAGTGGCCGTAAGACCCCAATTCAGTAGTGTACACAATTTTGGAAAGTAAGAGCTAAAAGGTGCTGTACACGCATGTGGCCACTAAGGCTTTAGAATTATTGCAACGTGTTCCAAAAGGTACCGACAGTTTGTTCGTTTCCATGTATTTCAATGTTACATTTTTCTAATTAGGACAATGGGAAGTTTAGTGTGTATAACAATGTAATATAGATAAGGGGTTTCATAAGTGTGGCCCGGGAGCCATTTACAGCCCGCACTTTGAGTTTTGTTGCCCCGCCATATGTTGTCAAAATAAAATATAAAAAAAAACTCATTAGTGCAGTCAATTATATATATATTTTTTAATTGGGAAAATCAGGGGTGTCCAAACTTTTTGACTTGGGGGGCCGCAAAAAATTGGGCTAAAAAATTAGGTCGGGAGAAGGGATTCATAAATAACTGACAAACATATATGAATATATATATAATAATAAACAGTATACCGTATTTTCTGGACTATAAGGCGCACTTAAAATCCTTTTGTCCCCCCTCAAAACTCGACAGTGAGTCCTGTAGCTCGCTGCGCCTAATGTACTGAATCATTTTGGTTGTGCTTACCGACCTCGAAGCTATTTAATTTGGTAGATGGTTGAATGATAAGTGTGACCAGTAGATGGCAGTCACACATAAGAAATAGATGTAGACTGCATAATGATGGCAGTCACACATAAGAGATACATGTTGACTGAAATATGATGGCAATAAACAATATATATGTTTCTTAAAGTGTCAATAAAAATACAGATTTACCACTTAAGTCATCATTTTTGCTAGAGATGTCCGATAATGTCGGACTGACGATATTATCGGCTGATAAATGCTTTAAAATGTAATATCGGAAATTATTGGTATCGGTTTCCAAAAGTAAAATTTATGACTTTTTAAAACGCTACTCTGTACACGGACGTAGGGAGAAGTACAGAGTGCCAATAAACCTTAAAGGCACTGCCTTTTCGTGCCGGCCCAGTCACATAAGTGAATTAGTGGATTATATTTATGTAGCGCTTTTCTTTAGTGACTCAAACCGCTTTTACATAGTAAAGCCCAATATCTAATCTACATTTAAACCAAAGGGGGTGGCACTGGGAACAGGTAGGTAAAGTGTCTTGCCCAAGGACACAACATCAGTGACTAGGATGGCGGAAGTGGGGATCGAACCTGGAACCCTCAAGTTGCTGACACGGCCACTCTACCAGCCAAGCTATACCGCCCCGTAATATCTACGGATTTTCACACACACAAGTGAATGCAAGACATACTTGGTCAACAGCCATACAGGTCACACTGAGGGTGGCTGTATAAACAACTTGAACACTGTTACAAATATGCACCGCACTGTGAACCCACACCAAACAAGAATGACAAACACATTTCGGGAGAACATCCGCACCGTAACACAACATAAAGACAACAGAACAAATACCCAGAACCCCTTGCAGCACTAACTCTTCCGGGACGCTACAATATACACCCTCGCTACCCCACCCTAAAACCCCTCCCCCCCAACACCGCCCATGTCAACCTCCTCATGCTCTCTCAAGGAGAGCATGTCCCAAAGTCCAAGCTGCTGTTTTGAGGCACTTTGTGACTTCAATAATAAATATGGCAGTTTCATGTTGGCATTTTTTTTTCTCCATAAGTTGAGTTGATTTATTTAGAAAAACCTTGTTACATTGTTTAATGCATCCAGCGGGGAGTCACAACAAAATGAGGCATAGTAATGTGTTCATTCCACCACTGTATATGTCGGTATTGGTTGAGTTGGACAATATCAGATATTGGCACGAAAGCCATTATCGGACATCTCTCATTTTTGCGCTTAAGAAACTTTTCTATGACTTGCGCTCAAGACTTCCTTCTGTTTGTTTGATATGTTCATTACTGCCACAAGTGGTGGAAAAGTGTATTACAACTGAGTACCGCTGCATCCCATACGGACCTCTGCTGAAGAAACTGATTGGTTTTTGGCGGACCCTGTAGTTTAGAACAGACTTGGGCAAATAAAGGCCTGGGGGCCAAATGCGGTCGTTAGGCTTTTAAATCTGGCCTGCCAGACATTCCCAAATAATTTTTTTTAGTTCTTTAAGACGTAAAGTGAAGCTGCCTTCATGATGTGTACTCATCTTTTATAATGACCGCAAGTCTTCAACTACACTAAGTATTTCAATGCTTGGAATCTGCACTTTTGCAAAATAAACTAGTTACTATGGTCATCTATTTAGTTACTATGGTCATCTAATTAGTTACTATGGTCATCTAATTAGTTACTATGGTCATCTAATTAGTTACTATGGTCATCTAATTAGTTACTATGGTCATCTAATTACTTACTATGGTCATCTAATTAGTTACTATGGTCATCTAGTTACTATGGCCATCTAATTAGTTACTATGGTCATCTATTTAGTTACTATGGTCATCTAATTACTTACTATGGTGATCTAATTACTTACTATGGTGATGTAATTAGTTACTATGGTCATCTAATTAGTTACTATGGTCATCTAATTAGTTACTATGGTCATCTATTTAGTTACTATGGTCATCTAATTACTTACTATGGTCATCTAGTTACTATGGCCATCTAATTAGTTACTATGGTCATCTAATTACTTACTATGGTCATCTAGTTACTATGGTCATCTAATTAGTTACTATGGTGATCTAATTACTTACTATGGTGATGTAATTAGTTACTATGGTCATCTAATTAGTTACTATGGTCATCTAATTAGTTACTATGGTCATCTAATTACTTACTATGGTCATCTAGTTACTATGGCCATCTAATTAGTTACTATGGTCATCTAATTACTATGGTCATCTAATTAGTTACTATGGTGATCTAATTAGTTACTATGGTCATCTAATTACTTACTATGGTCATCTAATTAGTTACTATGGTCATCTAATTAGTTACTATGGTCATCTAATTACTTACTATGGTCATCTAATTAGTTACTATGGTCATCTAATTAGTTACTATGGTGATCTAATTAGTTACTATGGTCATCTAATTAGTTACTATGGTGATCTAATTAGTTACTATGGTCATCTATGTAGTTACTATGGTCATCTAATTAGTTACTATGGTCATCTAATTAGTTACTATGGTCATCTAATTAGTTACTATGGTCATCTAATTACTTACTATGGTCATCTAATTAGTTACTATGGTCATCTAATTAGTTACTATGGTCATCTAATTAGTTACTATGGTGATCTAATTAGTTACTATGGTCATCTAATTAGTTACTATGGTGATCTAATTAGTTACTATGGTCATCTATGTAGTTACTATGGTCATCTAATTAGTTACTATGGTCATCTAATTAGTTACTATGGTCATCTAATTAGTTACTATGGTCAGCTATTTAGTTACTATGGTCATCTAAGTCCCAGCAGCTCAGACCAGGCACCAAGCAGTGTGGGTGGGCAGCGTTTCCACAGAATGTCATCTTAAAATGTGGGTGTCAGGGACAGACGCGGAAGGAGATTTTTTACAACAAAGTTCTAAAACTTAGTGATATATCAAATGTATCAGATTTTATGTGGTTTTTTACCTTTCGCTGTTTGCTGCATTTTTGTTGCATTTTGCTTGATAGTAAAATATGTGGATGCAGAGGGGGTGTGACGTTCATATGTTGTCAATATTCAGTGTTTTATCGTTCATAGTTAATAGTGTTCATTTTTTATTTTCATGTACATTCTGAGTGTTTCATTCAGTAAAAAAAAAAGTTAATTCCATTCCGTTTTTAAGACGGTCAGTCATAACGTTTTTAGCATTATTGTGAGGTTTTGCATTAGTGTCCCTAAAAATCAGATCAAAATCAAGCCCCCAGACACATTTTTTCTCTAAATGTGGCCCCCCTCCCCTTAGTCAAAATAATTCCCCAGGTCTGAGTAAAGTAACTGCTGCTCCAGTCTAAAGAGTCTGTAGTCTAAAAGTGTGGAAACCCGTGGAAAGTATCAGCTCAGTTGCTTATAACACCAAATAAGCTTTTCATGAGGCGTTCATGGACTTGTTTATAGGCTGCAGATAGAGGTCTCCTGCATCACAAACGCTGCTTTTTTTGCAGCAGATAAAATAAAGACTTGATAGCGTGTGGGTCGTCCCACAGCCCAGTCTTTTTCAACCACTGTGCCGCGGCACACTAGTGCAGTGGTTCTCAAATTTGGATAAGCGTACCCCTGGGGGTACTTGAAGGTATGCCAAGGGGTACATGAGATTTTTTTAAATATTCTAAAATTAGCAACATTTCAAAAAACCCTTTATAAATATATTTGTTGAGTAATACTTCAACAAAATATGAATGTAAGGTCATAAACTGTGAAAAGAAATGCAACAATGCAATATTCAGTGTTGACAGATGGATTTTTGTGGACATGTTCCATAAATATTGATGTTAAAGATTTTTTTGTGAAGAAATGTTTATAAGTAAGTTGATGAATCCAGATGGATCTCTATTACAATCCCCAAAGACATCACTTTAAGTTGATGATTACTTCTATGTGGAGAAATCTGCATTTGTAATAGAATCACTTGTTTATTTTTCAACAAAAGGTTTTTAGTTTTTTTTATATATATTTTTACAAATAGTTGAAGAAAGACCACTACAAATGAGCAATATTTTGCACTGTTTTACAATTTAATAAATCAGAAACTGATGACATAGTGCTGTATTTTACTTCTTTATCTCTTTTTTTTCAACCAAAAATGCTTTGCTCTGAATTAAAAAAATGTTCACAGGTGGTACATGACTGAAAAAAGGTTGAGAACCACTGCACTAGTGTACCGTGAGATATTGTTTGGCGTGCTGTGGGAAATGATGTCATTTCACCTAATTGGGTTAAAAATATTTTTTGCACACCAGTAAATGTCCGTGCTGTCAAGAGCTCAGCAGAGTAACCGTGTAATACTCTTCCATGTCAGTAGGTGGATGCAAGTAGCTAATTGCTCTGTAGATGGTTTGTCGTGATCACATTATGCCGACAACAGCGGGAGGCAGCGTGCAGGCAAAAAAAAAAGGTATCCAATGCTTAAACCAAATATAAACAAAAGGCATTGAAGGCCTACTGAAATGCGATTTTCTTATTCAAACGGGGATAGCAGGTCCGTTCTATGTGTCATACTTCATCATTTCGCGATTAGCAATATAGGTCTAATCCATTATTATTATTATTATTATTGCCATATTTTTGCTGAAAGGATTTAGTAGAGAACATCGATGATAAAATTCGCAACTTTTGGTGGCTAATAAAAAAGCCTTGCCTGTAGCGGAAGTAGCAGACGATGTGCGCGTGACGTCACGGGTTGTGGAGCTCCTCACATCTGAACATTGTTTACAATCATGGCCACCAGCAGCGAGAGCGATTCGGACCGAGAAAGCAACGATTTCCCCATTAATTTGAGCGAAGATGAAAGATTCGTGGATGAGGAAAGCGAGAGTGAAGGACTAGAAAAAAAAAAGAACTAGAGAGGGAAGATCCTGTACGGGGCGCCGTGGCAGCCATGGGGGTGGCAGGACCACTCAGCCAGGCCCAACTGCAACAAGGAGTAGAGCCATACCGCTTTGAACCTCGACGGTGACGGTCAGGAGGACGCTGCTGATATTGATGCTGGAGTAGCACACGACATAGATCGCCTTCAGAATACAGTATGGTAATTGTATTTTTTTAATGAAATGATCGCTGCATAATACACTGTACTTTGTGTGTGTGGTCCAATCCAACCGTGTTTGCTGGACATCTCTGTTCCATAGTAAAGCTTGACTGTCCTCTTTCGGGAATGTAAACAATGAAACACCGGCTGTGTTTGTGTTGCTAAAGGCAAATCGCTTCCCACCTACAGCTTTCTTCTTTGATGTCTCCATTGTCCATTGAACAAATTGCAAAAGATTAACCAACACTGTGGAACTTTGCGATGAAAACAGACGACTTAATAGCTGGGCACGGTGCTGGCACAAAATGTCCTCTACAATCCATGACGTCACGCGCATCATACCGAGATGTTTTCAGCAGGATTTTTCGGCGCAAAATTTAAAATTTCACTTTAGTAAGTTAACCCGGCCGTATTGGCTTGTGTTGCAATGATAAGATTACATCATTGATATATAAACTATCAGACTGCGTGGTCGCGAGTAGTGGCTTTCAGTAGGACTTTAAGGGTGGCGAAGCAAAACCAAACTAAAAACTGAACTGGCTGAAAAGTTAACAAAAACAGAATGCTGGACGACAGCAAAGACTTACAGCGTGTGGAGCAGACGGCGTCCACAAAGTACATCCGTACATGACAATCAACACCAAAATAGGAGCGCAGGACAACAACTAAAACGCTACACACAGGAAAACGCCCAAAAAGTCCAAATATGTCAGGGCGTGATGTGACAGGTGGTGA
>NC_084618.1:1623561-1648561 GCF_033978795.1 Nerophis ophidion | reverse complement strand
TCAGTCACTTCACATTTGAGCGTTCGGGTCACCAGCTGATCGTGGTTGACATCCAGGGCGTAGGCGACCTTTACACCGACCCGCAGATCCACACAGAAAAGGGGACTGACTTTGGCGATGGAAATCTGGGTACGCCATACCTTTTTTTTGGAGCTTCCAAATACCCTTTAATGCCCTTTTTTTTTTTTAGGCGTTCGAGGCATGGCGCTGTTCTTCCACTCCCACCTGTGCAACAAAATCTGCAAGAGCATGGGCCTGACGCCCTTTGACCTCTCCCCACCCGAGAAGCAGCAGCTGGACTGCACCAACAAACTGCTGGTAATTAGCGCCCTCCGGGACCACTTTTCAATCTAATGTACAAACCCCGTTTCCATATGAGTTGGGAAATTGTGTTGGATGTAAATATAAACAGAATACAATGATTTGCAAATCCTTTTCAAGCCATATTCAGTTGAATATGCTACAAAGACAACATATTTGATGTTCAAACTGATAAACTTAATTTTTTTTTTTTTTGTAAATAATAATTAACTTAGAATTTCATGGCTGCAACACGTGCCAAAGTAGTTGGGAAAGGGCATGTTCACCACTGTGTTGCATCACCTTTTCTTTTAACAACACTCAATAAACGTTTGGGAACTGAGGAAACTAATTGTTGAAGCTTTGAAAGTGGAATTCTTTCCCATTCTTGTTTTATGTAGAGCTTCAGTCCTTCAACAGTCCGGGGTCTCCGCTGTCCTATTTTATGCTTCATAATGCGCCACACATTTTCCATGGGAGACAGGTCTGGACTGCAGGTGGGCCAGGAAAGTACCCGCATTCTTTTTTTACGAAGCCACGCTGTTGTAACACGTGCTGAATGTGGCTTGGCATTGTCTTGCTGAAATAAGCAGGGGCGTCCATGAAGAACACGGCGTTTAGATGGCAGTGTATGTTGTTCTAAAACCTGTATGTACCTTTCAGCATTAATGGTGCCTTCACAGATGTGTAAGTTACCCATGCCTTGGGCACTAATGCACCCCCATACCATCACACATGCTGGCTTTTACACTTTTTGTCCATAACAGTCTGGATGGTTCACTTCCCCTTTGGTCCGGATGACACCATGTCGAATATTTCCAAAAACAATTTGAAAAGAGGACTCGTCAGACCACAGAACACTTTTCCACTTTGCATCAGTCCATCTTAGATGAGCTTAGGGCCAGCAAAGCCGGCGGTGTTTCTGGATGTTGTTGATAAATGGCTTTCGCTTTGCATAGTAGAGCTTTAACTTGCACTTACAGATGTAGCAACCAACTGTATTTAGTGACAGTGGTTTTCTGAAGTGTTCCTGAGCCCATGTGGTGATATCCTTTAGAGATTGATGTCGGTTTTTGACACAGTGCCGTCTGAGGGATGGAAGGTCACGGTCATTCAATGTTGGTTTCCGGCCATGCCGCTTACGTGGAGTGATTTCTCCAGATTCTCTGAACCTTTTGATGATATTATGGAGCGTAGATGTTGAAATCCCTAAATTTATTGCAATTGCACTTTGAGAAAGGTTGTTCTAAAACTGTTCGACAATTTGCTTACAAAGTGGTGACCCTCACCCCATCCTTGTTTGTGAATGACTTAGCATTTCATGTAAGCTGTTTTTATAGCCAATCATGGCACCCACCTGTTCCCAATTAGCCTGCACACCTGTGGGATGTTCCAAATAAGTGTTTGATGAGCATTCCTCAACTTTCTCAGTATTTATTGCCACCTTTCCCAACTTCTTTGTCACGTGTTGCTGGCATCCAATTCTAAAGTTGATGATTATTTGAAAAAAAAGAAAGTGTTTATGAGTTTGAACATGAAATATGTTGTCTTTGTAGCATATTCAACTGAATATGGCTTGAAAAGGATTTGCAAATCATTGTATTCTGTTTATATTTACATCTAACACCATTTCCCAACTCATATGGAAACGGGGTTTGTAAATTTGCCCTGGGTATGTAAACTTATGAGCACAACTGGTACATGTGTATATATATTTTTAATATGCAGCTAGCTGTAGGCCACAAATGTCCCCAAGTCCAAGCAGCTCCACGTTCTGCCTCCCAACTCTTCATTCTTGTTTTCTCCTAGAAATCGGCTAAAACCGTGCTGAGGGGCTGCGAGGAACAGTGCGGCTCCCCCCGCGTCCGCACCATGTCCGGGAGCCGGGGGCCGCCGCTGTTAACCCGCCTGTCCGAGACGTCGTCCGCGGACGAGAGCATGAGCGACGCCGACTCCGTCCCCTGCTCGCCCTTGGTGGCGCACGGATACATGGGGCGCTCCCCCGCTGGTACCTGAATGAATGAAATAAGTTTATTTCGGTCATATAATCAATCAACCATTTTGTGTGATCAGTTTAACAGTACAGGTTATTCATATCAACAGTCATACACACACAAAAGAACAGAAAAGGGACGGCGTGGCGCAGTGGGAGAGTGGCCGTGCGCAACCCGAGGGTCCCAGGTTCAAATCCCACCTAGTACCAACCTCGTCACGTCCGTTGTGTCCTGAGCAAGACACTTCACCCTTGCTCCTGATGGGTGCTGGTTGGCGCCTTGCATGGCAGCTCCCTCCATCAGTGTGTGAATGTGGAAGTAGTGTCAAAGCGCTTTGAGTACCTTGAAGGTAGAAAAGCGCTATACAAGTACAACTCATATATCATTTAAAAAGAATGACCGAAAAAGGAATAGGCTGAAGCCAAAGCTTATATTTGCATATCCTAAACCTTCACTGAAAATTAAATTGCCTGGAACATGAACGTTAAAAAAAAAAAATCAATGTAATGAAAGTAATTACTACAGATCCCGTTCCCATATGAGTTGGGAAATTGTGTTAGATGTAAATATAAACAGAATACAATGATTTGCAAATCCTTTCCAAGCCATATTCAGTTGAATATGCTACAAAGACAACATATTTCATGTTCAAACTCATAAATTTTCTTTTTTTTGTGCAAATAATCATTAACTTAGAATTTCATGGCCGCAACACGTGCCAAAGTAGTTGGGAAAGGTGGCAATAAATACTGATAAAGCTGAGGAATGCTCATCAAACACTTATTTGGAACATCCCACAGGTGTGCAGGCTAATTGGGAACAGGTGGGTGCCATGATTGGCTATAAAAACAGCTTTCCAGTCTTTCACAAGAAAGGATGGGGCGAGGTACACCCCTTTGTCCACAACTGCGTGAGCAAATAGTCAAACAGTTTAAGAACAACCTTTCTCAAAGTGACATTGCAAGAAATTTAAGGATTTCAACATCTACGCTCCATAATATCATCAAAAGGTTCAGAGAATCTGGAGAAATCACTCCACATAAGCGGCATGGCCGGAAACCAACATTGAATGACCGTGACCTTTGATCCCTCAGACGTATTAAAAACCAACATCAATCTCTAAAGGATATCACCGCATGGGCTCAGGAACACTTCAGAAAACCACTGTCACTAAATACAGTTCGTCGCCACATCTGTAAGTGCAAGTTAAAGCTCTACTATGCAAAGCCAAAGCCATTTATCTACAACATCCAGAAACGCAGCCGGCTTCTCTGGGCCCGAGATCATCTAAGATGGACTGATGCAAAGTGGAAAAGTGTTCTGTGGTCTGACGAGTCCACATTTCAAATTGTTTTTGGAATTATTCAACATCGTGTCATCTGGACAAAAAGGGAAGCGAACCATCCAGACTGTTATGGACACAAAGTGTAAAAGCCAGCATGTGTGATGGTATGGGGGTGTATTAGTGCCCAAGGCATGGGTAACTTACACATGTGTGATGGTATGGGGGTGTATTAGTGCCCAAGACATGGGTAACTTACACATCTGTGAAGGCACCATTAATGCTGAAAGGTACATACAGCTTTTAGAACAACATATACTGCCATCTAAGCGCCGTCTTTTTCATGGACGCCCCTGCTTATTTCAGCAAGACAATGCCAAGCCACATTCAGCACGTGTTACAACAGCGTGGCTTGGTAAAAAAAGAGTGCGGGTACTTTCCTGGCCTGCCTGCAGTCCAGACCTGTCTCCCATGGAAAATGTGTGGCGCATTATGAAGCGTAAAATACAACAGTGGAGACCCCGGACTGTTGAACAATTGAAGCTCTACATAAAACAAGAATGGGAAAGAATTTCCCTTTCAAAGCTTCAACAATTAGTTTCCTCAGTTCCCAAACGTTTATTGAGTGTTGTTAAAAGAAAAGGTGATGTAACACAGTGGTGAACATGCCCTTTCCCAACTACTTTGGCACGAGTTGCGGCCATGAAATTCAAAGTTAATTATTATTTGCAAAAAAAATAAATAAAGTTTATGAGTTTGAACATGAAATATGTTGTCTTTGTAGCATATTCAACTGAATATGGGTTGAAAAGGATTAGCAAATCATTGTATTCTGTTTATATTTACATCTAACACCATTTCCCAACTCATATGGTAACGGGGTTTGTACTTTACATATTTTAAAAATCTATATCCCCGTAAATTACAGTTTTCTCCTCCTAATTGAAATAACCTAAGAATACAAGCTGGAAGGCTGCTGTTCTTTACATGAAACATAATTTCTATTGTTTTCAAAAACACAATGTCTGAAAATTCTAATACATTAGAACTTATAAATAATGGATTGGTATGTTCATAGTAGCACACTTTGTGTATTATTCTAATGATCCTTTTTTGAAGTTTTATTCCTGGGTCTGTGTTTGTTTTATAAACATTTCCCCAAACTTCAACACAATATGTAAAATATAGAAAAATAAAATAATAATATAACATATGCAGGGATTTCTCATTCAGCATGTGTCTTTCCCTTTATATATTCAATATACGTCTGCCTTTTTGTTCACAAAGTCTGGATTCTTCCATATGTCCCAGCCACCATGAACACAGCACATAATGTTTCTCTGCTTTTTGGCAGGTTTGTCTTTCACTGGCATGTTCGAGCAGGAAAGAATTGACAACACAGGCGAGCACAAGGTGAGCAATAATTATATTTTTTTTATTAGGTGCAGTCTAATGAGTTTGATTGATTGATTGATACTTTTATTAGTAGATTGCACAGTACAGTACATATTCCGTACAATTGACCACTAAATGGTAACACCCCAATAAGTTTTTCCACTTGTTTAAGTCGGGGTCCACGTTAATCAATTCATGGTAAAAGACATTTTGTGAATATCGGGGTGCTTTACGTGCGCAGGACTCAGACAGCGGCGGGGACAGTGGCTACCCAAGCGAGAAGAGGAGTGAGGGCGACCCCAACGACCACGTGGACGGGGTGAATACATCACACACTGCATTATTACACAGTCAAGACATGACCTGTGTGTGTACTTGTACTTTTACATTGTTACAAAGTCAATTTATTCTATCAAAACAACTGTCTGACTAGTAGAAAATTTAAAAGTTTATGAACCTTTTTGAGCTTGGTAAGTGTAAGTAGTCAAATGTAGCGTGTGAAGCAGGGGTGTCCAGTCAAACAATTTTAAAGGCCGACTGAAATGAGATGTTCTTATTTAAACGGGGATAGCAGCTCCATTCTATGTGTCATACTTCATCATTTCACCATATTGCCATATTTTTGCTGAAAGGATTTCGTAGAGAACATCCATGATAAAGTTCGCAACTTTTGGTCGCTAATAAAAAAGCCTTGCCTGTAGCGGAAGTAGCAGACGATGTGTGCGTGACATCACGGGTTGTGGAGCTCCTCACATCCCCACATTGTTTATAATCCTGGCCACCAGCAGCAAGTGCAATTCGGATCGAGAAAGCGAGGAGTTCCCCATTAATTTGAGCGAGGATGAAAGATTCCTGGATGAGGAAAGTTAGAGTGAAGCACTAAAAAAAGAAAGAAAAGAAAAGGCGACGGCTCCAGGCGACTGCAGTGTGAGCGATTCAGATGTTATTATACACATTTACTAGGATAATTCTGGAAAATCCCTGATCTGCTTATTGTGTTAATAGTGTTTTAGTGAGATTATAAAGTCATACCTGAAAGTTGGAGGGCTGCGTTGACCGCCAGTGTCTCTCAGAGAAGCCAATGGAGGAGCCAAGATCACAGCTGCCTTTCTGACAGCTACAGTAGGAGGTCACATAATCCACTCAAGTCTCCGGTAACAGCCGACTTGATATCACAATTTTCCCATCCAAAAACTTGCTGGTTGACGTAGAGAAACATGTTCGCTTGACCGCTCTGTGTTAAAGCTTCACAACAAAAAAAGAAACACCGGCTGTGTTTCGGTTGCTAAAGGCAGCTGCAATCCACCGCTTTCCACCAACAGCATTCTTCTTTGAAGTCTCCATTATTAATTGAACAAATTCTTTGAATTGCCGCAGGGTATATAGTATGCGCCTTCCTAGAATTACTGCCGGGGCAAACTCGTTTCGCAAAATAATTAGCGCATGTTTAGCATTACCGCCGGCTCAGGATTAACGCCGGGTCAAACTCGTTTCGCAAAATGTTTTTTTTATTAGCGCATGTCTATAATTGATGCCGGGTCAAACTCGTTTCGCAAAATAATTAGCATATGCCTAGAATTTCCACCGGGTCAAACTCGTCACGTCACGAGTGACACTTCAACCGTCATCATTTTCAAAATGGAGGAGGCTGATTTCAATAATTGGAAATCGCATAAAGGGAAGAAGATTAAGAGCTATTCAGTAGGATTTAAGGTCCAAGCTATTGAATATGCTAAAAAGAACAGTAAGCAGCTATGTTTTATTAATATACCGTAGCTGCGTGTGTCAAATATGAGTCATTAAATGACTCCCGCCTCCTGGTGGTAGAGGGCGCTAGTGATCCTTCTTGCGACTACTCGGCTGCAGAAGAAGTGACAACAAGCAGCAAGAGTGAGCAGCGATTCTTTATTTTTTTCCTTTCGCTTGCACTTTTAACATGGAGGACTACATATGTAAAATAAAACAGTTTTCTAAACTGGACTTTTAATCGAAGCAGGAGGTAATAAAGGAAGATCTCCATCGAGACAGAGAGACTTTTAAAACTGAAGAAAGATAAGGAAGACTTCTATAAACAAGTTATCAATGCTTTTGATCAGAAGGAGCTGCACATGGACTTCATTTATAAGTAAAGGTAAGACTATAATAATGTTTTTTTTTATTAAATGTGCTTTTCATGATGGTATCCTTACATCACACTTAAATTTATAAGCGCAGGCCTAAATTTACCGCATGCCTTTGGTAAACGCCGGAGTGAGAAGAGGTTTTAAAATAATTAGCGCATGCTTGCCTTTACCGCATGCCTTTGGTAAACGCCGGAGTGAGAAGAGGTTTTAAATGAATTAGCGCCCCAGCGGCAATTCAAGGAAATACGGTACACAGAACATCAAAAGGGTGAAATGTGCGAAAAAATGAGAGCAGACAAACAACATTGCAATCTTGTGTGGGAACCTCAGGTGCAGAAACACAAAAGAAAAAGTAACTGGCAGAGAAATTTTCCTGTGCAACGTTCATATTGTTGTTACTCAGCCAGCGTTTGTGGGTCTGATGGACCCGTTGCATTTTGTGGCTTTTAATGCCTCACCATCAAACACTTTTATGTTCAAATACTGAACAGATGTTTACCTTATCATTCATCATTGTCACCGACATCCCACTAGGTGTGAGTTTTCCTTGCCCTTATGTGGGCCTACCGAGGATGTGGTAGTGGTTTGTGCAGCCCTTTGAGACACTAGTCATTTAGGGCTGTATAAGTAAATATTGATGGATTGATGATTATCCCAATAAACATCTGTTCAGGATTTTAACATAAAAGTGTTTGATGGCGAGGCATCAAAAGCCACAAAATGCAACGGGTACATCAGACCCACAAACCCTGGCTGGGTAACAACAATATGAACATTACACAAGGGTTAAAGGGGAATTGCACTATCAAATATGTTGTCTTTGTAGCATATTCAACTGAATATGGCTTGAAAAGGATTTGCAAATCATTGTATTCTGTTTATATTTACATCTAACACAATTTCCCAACTCATATGGAAACAGGGTTTGTACAAAATATTTGTATTTTATATAGTGCTTATTTTGATTTGATTGTTTTGGTCAAATAAAGCCAATAACTTATGGGTTGTATAGTTCATGTGTGATGATCATTCATAATTTGCATGCTAGATTTAAAGTCCTACTGAAAGCCACTACTAGCGACCACACAGTCTGATAGTTTATATATCAATGATGAAATATTAACATTGCAACACATGACAATACGGCCGCTTTACTTTACTAAATTGCAATTTTAAATTTCCCGGGAGTTTCTTGTTGAAAACGTCGCGGAATGATGACGTCACAGACTGTTAGGAAATATTAGCGCTGCACACACACACAGCTAAAAGTCGTCTGCTTTAACTTCATAATTCCACAGTATTCTGGACATCTGTGTTGCTGAATGTTTTGCAATTTGTTCAATTAATAATGGAGACGTCATAGTAGAAAGATGGAGTTGGGAAGCTTTAGCCTTCAGCCACACAAACACACGGTGATTCCTTGTTTAAAATTCCTGGAAGTGAAGCTTTACTATGGCTCAGAGCGGTCAAGCAAACATGGATCCCGACCAAATGTCAACCGGCAGTTTTCGGTGAGAAAATTGTGGTAAAAAGTCGCCACTTACCGGAGATCAGCTGAGCTTGTGCCGTCCATACAGCTGCCGTCGACTTCCATCAGACACTGTCCTCAAGACACCCGTGGATACACCCTTCCGACTATCAGGTACTATTTAATCTCACTAAAACACTAGCAACACAATAGAAAGATTAGGGATTTCCCAGAATTATCCTAGTAAATGTGTCTAAAAACATCTGAATCCGTCCCAATGCAATCGCGTTTTTTTTATTTTTATCTAGTCCGTCGCTATCAATATCCTCAAACACAAATCTTTCATTGTCGCTCAAATTAATGGGGAAATTGTCGTTTTCTCGCTCCGAATAGCTTTTTTTGTTGGAAGCTCTGTCACGCCAAATTTCTTCCCCCCCCAACAAAAACCTTCACCCCGGTAGACATTTGGCGTGACAGCTCTTCTAATGCCTGAAGGACACCAATGAGGGTGGAAGGACCTTAAAGCGGCCCACACAGCTGCCTGTTTTAAAAGCAATATAATTGGCTGATTGTCATTGGTGAAAAATAAAGGTGAGGAAAAAATATTAGCATTCCAGCATGCTAACCTTTCAAGCTACTTTTGCTTCGCTAATTTTGCAGCTGTAACCCTTAAGAGTCATAGAACTTGGTATTATCACGCCCTCATTGGGGTCCTTCAGGCATTGGAGGGGCTGTCCCGCCAAATGTCTTCGGGGGGAAGAAATTAGACGTGACAGCTCCCATTAAAAACAATGTGAGGATGTGAGGACGGGTGACGTCATCGTCTGCTACTTCCGGTACAGGCAGGGCTTTTTTATTAGCGACCAAAAGTTTTGAACTTTATGGTGGATGTTCTCTACTAAATCCTTTCAGCAAAAATATGGCAATATCACAAAATGATGAAATATGACACATAGAATGGACCTGCTATCCCCGTTTAAATAAGAACATCTCATTTCAGTAGGCCTTTAATTGCTGATAAATTGATCTATTATTATTTACAGCTAAAGAGTTAAAAGTGAATTGATTTGATTTATACATGTATTTGATATTGATTATTTATGAAAAATTACACTGGATTGATTTGTTTTCTATTTTATAGCCCAGGGGTCACCAACCTTTTTGAAACCAAGAGCTACTTCTTGGCTACTGATTAATGCAAAGGGCTTCCAGTTTGATACACACTTAAAACAATTGTCAGAAATTGCCAATTTGCTCAATTTACCTTCTAATAAATATAAATATATATATATATATATATATATATATATATATATATATATATATATATATATATATATATATATGTAGATTTATTTGTATATATACATATATATATTATTATATATATATTATATATATATATATATATATATATATATACATATATATATATCAATCAATCAATCAATGTTTATTTATATAGCCCTGAATCACAAGTGTCTCAAAGGGCTGCACATCCTTGGTTCAGAGCCCACATAACCATATATATATATATATATATATATATATATATATATATATATATATATATGTATATATGTGTAGATTTATTTATTACAGGTAAATTGAGCAAATTGGCAATTTCTGACAATTTATTGAAGTGTGTATCAAACTGGTAGCCCTTGGCATGAATCAGTACCCAAGAAGTAGGTCTTGCTTTCAAAAAGGTTGCTGACCCCTGGGCTATAAAATAGAAAACAAATCAAACCAGTGTAAGTGGTATATATATATATATATATATATATATATATATATACACAGTATATATATATACATATATAAAATGGGTATTCCTGTCTGTCATTCCATCGTACATTTTTTTTCCTTTTACGGAAGGTATTTTTGTAGAGAATAAATGATGAAAACACACTTAATTGAACGGTTTAAAAGAGGGGAAAACACGAAAAAATATGAAAATTAAATTTTGAAACATAGTTTATCTTCAATTTCGACTCTTTAAAATTCAAAATTCAACCGAAAAAAAGAAGAGAAAATCTAGCTCATTCGAATCTCTTTGAAAAAATTCAAAAAAGAATTTAAGGAACATCATTAGTAATTTTTCCTGATTAAGATTAATTTTGGAAATTTGATGACATGTTTTAAATAGGTTAAAATCCAATCTTCACTTTGTTAGAATATATAACAAATTGCACCAAGCTATATTTCTAACAAAGACAAATCATTATTTCTTCTAGATTTTCCAGAACTAAATTTTTAAAAGACATTCAAAAGACTTGGAAATAATATTTAAATTTGATTCTAAAGATTTTCTAGATTTGCCAGAATAATTATTTTTAATTTTAATCATAATAAGTTTGAAGAAATATTTCACAAATATTCTTCGTCGAAAAAACAGAAGCTAAAATGAAGAATTCAATTAAAATGTATTTATTATTTATTTACAATAAAAAAAATAATTTACTTGAACATTGATTTAAATTGTCAGGAAAGAAGAGGAAGGAATTTAAAGGTAAAAAGGTATATGTGTTTAAAAATCCTAAAATAATATTTAAGGTTGTATTTTTTCTCTAAAATTGTATTTCTGAAAGTAATAGGAAGTAAAGTAAAAAAATAAATGAATTTATTTCAACAAGTGAAGACCAAGTCTTTACAATATTTTCTTGTATTTTCATCAAATTATATTTGAGTTTTGTCTCTCTTAGAATTAAAAATGTCAAGCAAAGCGCGACCAGCTTGCTAGTAAATAAATACAATTTAAAAAATAGAGGCAGCTCACTGGAAAGTGCTGCTATTTGAGCTATTTTTAGAACAGGCCAGCGGGCGACTCATCTGGTCCTTACGGGCGACCTGGTGCCCGCGGGCACCGCCTTGGTGACCCCTGTTATAGCCTAACTAAAATACTGCATTATCCACAATGCATTGCGTCAAACCGGATGTAAGAAAAGGAGCGGGAGCAGGTGCATTGTGGGTGATGAGACCGAGCATTACGAGCCTACGGGTGATGAATGAATACAGATAACAAGATATAAGGATCCTTTGTATCCACATTTTTTTCTTAGATAAAGTACAACTTTATTTACACATTTCGACGTCCTGTCCAATACTTCGATCGTAGTTAATCCACACCAATAAAACAATAGAATGAATAAATAAATCAGGTATATAGATAAGTGAAACTGCGAAGCACCCTGGGCCGCATGTTGGACACCCCTAAAGAGTCATTGTTAGCTTTACTTATTTTTTATCTTCTCTTGTTGCTGTTTTTGTATTTCACCTTCATTTGTCCACCTGGATTGAACCTTGCAGTGTTTTTGGTTTTTTTGTTGGTTTCTTTCTTTGACGCATGTGTTTATCGCCACACGCTGTAGGCTCGCCAACGCTACCAAAGACATTATTCCGAGTCGGACGAGGACAGTTTTAAACGGGTAAAGGAACATTGGAGACGCCGGTGTGCAAAAGGAATCATTTATAACGTCACTGAAATCGATCATCCCACTCCTGCTGTTGTTTGTCTTCCCTTTTGAGAGGAAGGTGGTTGCTTTGCAGGAACCAATCAGTGCATGTCTTATTACTCGTGATAGTCTTGTTTTCATATTACAAGTACGACTTCTGTTTTCCAGCTCGCTACCCGCTAGATTCCACACTAGACCGTCTTGTTTTTGCTAGCTCCCATGCTAGCTCTTTTAGTTTGTTATCCGCCTCGTGCGCGCTTTCTTTTTGTACCCTTTTGTTCGGTTTTGTCTTAGTGTTTAATTAAATCATGTTCTCCTATTCAACGCCTGCCTCCTTCTCTGCATCTTGGGGTTCGTCCCAAACTAACTCTGACAAACACAACAAATACCCAGAACCCCTTGCAGCACTAACTCCACAATATACACCCCCCCTACATCATTAGTGAAAAGGCAAGTTCCATTTGTAGTTCATACCCAGCATGCAGGGCCCCACTTCAGTCTTGACTGCACACACTTAGGATCCATCAGGGACCAGCTCATAAAAGTGTCACGGGCGGTACAGCTCAGTTGGTATAATGGCGGTGCCAGCAACTTAAGGGTTACAGGTTCGATGCCATCCTAGTCACTGCTGTTGTGTCCTTGGGCCTTGACCCACCTGCTCTAAGTGCCACCCACACCGGTAAACCATCAATCAATCAATGTTTATTTATACAGCCCTAAATCACAAGTGTCTAAAAGGGCTGCGCCAGCCACAACGACATCCTCGGTTCAGAGCCCGCATAAGGGCAAGGAAAAACTCACAACCCAGTGGGATGTCAATGTGAATGACTATGAGAAACCTTGGAGAGGACCACAGATGTGGGTGACCCCCCCCCCCCCCCTCCCAATCTCATGTCTATGGCGAATTCTTAATGTTAAAAACCGTATTCAGGAGAGTCGTAAACAGTTTTGTAGGCTCCAGCTGTAAAAATATTCAATTCATAATGAATCATTCCTACTTTGCTTAAATTCATTCACAACTCCAATTAAAAGCGATTAAGGTTTTACTTGGCGAACAAAAGTAGATTTCAGAATAAGAATCAGACATACTTTATTATTCCTTGAGGGGAAATTAAAATGTTCTTAAAATTAAAATAATTAAAATTTGGCTTTGGGAGCCTGAGTGTGTGTGCCTTAAAGACACATCCAACAAAAGTGCAGTGCAAGTATGTTTTTATTTCGATATTAAGAAATAATGTTTTCAGGTTCAAACACTGATGACATTTATTAAACAAGACAAAAGGCAAAGAATTGAACAGAGACAGAATTAAATATGGACTCAGATCCGAGGAGAGACATGGCCATAGTACTGTCTGTACAGTCCAGCACCACGCTCTGCCCAAAGATTGTACTCCTTCTTCTTTATTCTCTCTATAGTGCCTACAGAGGCACTGTAGAGAGCCTACTGACTGACAGCATCTCTGTCTTTACTGGAGCCCGCAGTGCCTCAGACTGGAAGTCTCTGCAGAGAGTGGTGAGGACGTCGGAAAAAGATCACCAGGACTCCTCGTTCTCCTATCCAGGAGATCGCAAAAAAGCCGCTGCCTGACCAGGGCTCAGAAAATCTGCAGAGACTCCTCCCACCCCCACCAAGGACTGTTTTCACTGCCGGACTCTAGAAAGAGGTTCCGTAGCAGAACCTCCAGGTTCTGTAACAACTTCTTTCCTCAGTCCGTAAAACTCTTGAATGCATTAAAATAATCCCCTCAATTCCCCCCAAAAATGGATTAACTGGCTGGACTATAAAGACAATATAACATACATCCATAAACGTGGATGCATATGCAAAAGTGCAATATATTTATCTGTACAGTAATCTATTTATCTATATCTGCACCTTATTGTTCTTTTATCCTGCACTACCATGAGCAAATGCAACAAAATTCCGTTCTTATCTGTTCTGTAAAGTTCAAATTTGAATGACAATAAAAAGGAAGTCTCCAAAAAAAAAAATTCAGTCGGTCAAAGTCAGGGGCCTCAAACTCAATTCACCTGGGGACCACTGGACACAGAGACTGGGTGAGGCTTGGCCGCAAGAAAATATTTTTTAGAGGGGAGTGTATATTGTAGCGTCCCGGAAGAGTTAGTGCTGCAAGGGGTTCTGGGTATTTGTTCTGTTTGTCAGAGTTAGTTTGGGACGAACCCCAAGGTGCAGAGAAGGAGGCAGGCATTGAATAGGAGAACATGGTTTAATAAAACACAAGACAAAACCAAACAAAAGGGTACAAACAAAAAGCACGCACGAGGCGGATAACAAACTAAAAAAGCTAGCATGGGAGCTACAAAACAAAAGGAGCCTAGCATGGAAGCTAGCAAAAACAAAAGGGTCTAGCGTGGAAGCTAGCGGGTAGCGAGCAGGAAAACAGAAGTCGTACTTGTAATATGAAAACAAACTGGAAGCAGGGAACAAAAAACAGTAAGCTATAAACATCTAACGAATATAGCTTACCGCTACGCTGCAACGACAAGCCCAGTAGGAAGGACAAGTAGAACTGATATTGACACGACGGGAGCGACAATGCAGAAGCGACAATAATCCAGCACGGACTGGAGACAAAAGCAGGTAAAAATAGGAGTGGGCTGATTTACACCAGGTGTGGCCAGGTGCCAATCAGCCGCAGTTGAGGGGAAACAGCGCTCAGGGAGAAAGACAGGAAACCAACAAAATAAGAGCGCTGACAGGAAATACTACACACACAGAGGACAAAACTACAACACAAACAAACTGTCAGGGGCAAACCTGACACTGTTGTGTTACGGATGTTCTCCCGAATTGTGTTTGTCATTCTTGTTTGGTGTGGGTTCACAGTGTGGCGCATATTTGTAACAGTGTTAAAGTTGTTCATACGGCCACCCTCAGTGTGACCTGTATGGCTGTTGACCAAGTATGCCTTGCATTCACTTGTGTGTGTGTGTGATAGCTGTAGATATTATGTGATTGGGCCGGCCCGCAAAGGCAGTCCCTTTGAGGTTTATTGGCACTCTGTACTTCTCCCTACGTCCGTGTACCGCCGTGTTTTAAAAAGTAATACATTTAACTTTTTGAAACCGATACCGATGGTTTCCGATATTACATTTTAAGGCATTTATCGGCCGATAATATCGACAGTCCGATATTATCGGACATCTCTACAAATAACGGTTTGAATTGGTTCAAGTTATCGGGGACTGTTATCACTGACGGACAGGTGTCGCGGTGTGACTGCAGCCAGGCACGTAAGAAAACCCTCGTCTCCATGGCAACGTCTCTGTCGCTTTCAAACATTTGCCGCTTTTCCACTCACGCAGGGGTAGGCAACCCAGAACGTTGAAAGAGCCATTTTGGACCCAAATAACACAACGCTGTCAAGCGCTATTCATATAAAACTCGCGGGTTGCACTAACATTAAAGTCCTACTGAAAGCCACTACTAGCGACCACGCAGTCTGATAGTTTATACATCAATGATGAAATATTAACATTGCAACACATGACAATACGGCCGCTTTAGTTTACTAAATTGCAATTTTAAATTTCCCGCGAGGTATCCTGTTGAAAACGTCAATATGATGACCCGTGTGCGTGACGTCTCGGATTGTAGCGGACATTTTTCCCAGCCCGATCCCAGCTATAAGTAGTCTGCTTTAATTGCATAATTCCACAGTATTCTGGACATCTGTGTTGCTGAAACTTTTGCAATTTGTTCAATTAATAATGGAGACGTCAAAGAAGAAAGATGTAGGTGGGAAGCGGTGTATTGCGGCTGCCTTTAGCAACACAAACACAGCCGGTGTTTCCTTGTTTATATTCTCGAAGGTGAAGCTTTACAATGGAACAGAGCGGTCAAGCGAATATGGTTCCCGACCACATGTCAACCGGCAGGTTTCGGTGAGAGAATTGTGGTAATAAGTCGGCTCTTATCATAGACATGAGCTGCGTACTCTCTTACCTCCTCCCGCCGGAGACACTGGCGGTCACCACACCCGTGGCCACACCCCTTCGACTTTCAGGTACCAAATAATCTAACTACAACACTAGTAACACGATCACCAGATAAGGGATTTTCCAGAATTATCCTAGTAAATGTGTCTAATAATATTTGAATCGCTCCCACTGTCCTCTTTTTTCTTCTTCTTTATTATTCACTCTAACTCTCCTCATCCGCGAATCTTTCATCCTCACTCAAATGAATGGGGAAATTGTCGCTTTCTCGGTCCGAAACGCTCTTGCTGCTGGTGGCCATGATTGTAAACAATGTTCAGATGTGAGGAGCTCCACAACCCGTGACGTCACGCACACATCGTCTGCTACTTCCGCTACAGGCAAGGCTTTTTTATTAGCGACCAAAAGTTGCAAACTATCGTCGATGTTCTCTACTAAATCCTTTCAGCAAAAATATGATAATATGGTGAAATGATGAAGTATGACACATAGAATGGAGCTGCTATCCCCGTTTAAATAAGAACATCTCATTTCAGTAGGCCTTTAAAATTTGGTTCTAAGCAACACAACCACCTACCTTTTGTGTTTCCAGTGTGCGTGTGTGTGTGTGTGTGTGTGTGTGTGTGTGTGTGTGTGTGTGTGTGTGTGTGTGCGTGTGCGCTCCTCTTCCCGCCTATTGTGTGGTTTCTCCATCCAAACTCCTCTCGGAAGTACATCCCTGCGTGTGATCCAAGGAATCGTTAATGAACTCCTCCGTGTTTTTCCTCCCAGCTGACGGAGGAGAGGTGGAGCTTCTTCCACTCGTCTCGCGCCCACGTGCACAGATCCTCCTGCGTGGCCACCGAGGTGGAGCGACTCAGCTCCCTGCTGCAGAAGCGCATCGGCCAGTCTGTCCTGGGAAAGGTGAGACCACGGGGGAGGGAATATGTTTTTTTTTTTCTTTTTTTGGCACTGTTGAGAGACGTAGCGAGTTCCCATAGGTGCGTTGTTGGAATTATATATTATATCAGACCTTGATGGAAAGTGATAGTACATAACTTAAATAAATAATAATTAAAAAAAAAACTTTGAAAATATAAAAATATGGCTAAAAGCATCATGTAGTGACAAAAACCTGATATTACTAAACAATTATGAAAAACCAAACATTTGTCTTTAGAAATGAGCCGAGGATGTGGTTGTGTCTTGTGCAGCCCTTTGAGACACTCATGATTTAGGGCTATATAAGTAAACATTGATTTGTGACTGCATGGGTTCCCTCCGGGTACTCCGGCTTCCAAAAACATGCACCTGGAGATTTGTTGATTGGCAACACTAAATTAATAATTATATCGCGCTTTTCTAAACACTCACAGAGAAGTGTGAAGCCATCATTCATTCACACGATGGTGGTGGTAAGCTACATCTGTAGCCACAGCTGCCCTGGGGTAGACTGACGGAAGCGTGGCTGCCAGTTTGCACCTACGGCCCCTCCCACCACCACCTGTCATTCATTCATCATTCATCCACCAGTGTGAGCGGCACCGGGGGCAAAGGGTGAAGTGTCCTGCCCAAGGACACAACGGCAGCCATTTTTTTGGATGTCAATAGGTGGGAAGCGAACCTGCAACCCTCAGCTTTCTGGCCGGCCGCTCTACCCACTACGCCATGCCACCTCTAAATGGTCCCTAGTGTGTGAATGTTGTCTGTCTATCTGTGTTGGCCCTGTGATGAGGTAGCGACTTGTCCAGGGTGTACCCCGCCTTCTGCCCGAATGCAGCTGAGATAGGCTCCAGCACGCGTTTCCTCCGTATTTGCGAGCTAAATAAGCAATGCGTGCGCCATTGGCGTACTCCTCGCGCATTTCTAAGTCCACAGCAAATCCCTCCTTCCTTCCAGGCTGGTATGTTGGCTTTTTTTGGATCCATATTGAGTAATAAAATTGACAAAACACACGCTGAAGCATGAGTAATGGACTGCGTAAACAGGATGTGACGCACTGTAGGGTCTCCGCCTCTCCATATTGGACGCGCCCATGTTGAGGTGTCACTGTTAAATTCAGTTTCGGGCCAAAAATGTTGATAAGGATGTCCTTATTTTAAAGTATTAAATTTATAGTATAACAAAGGTCCTGGGTTTGATCCTGCGTTCGAGATCTTTCTGTGTGGAGTCTGCATGTTCTCCCCCCGTGACCGCGTGGGTTGCCTCCGGGTACTCCGGCTTCCTCCCACCTCCAAAGACATGCACCTGGGGATAGGCCCCTCCCACTTCCAAAGACATGCACCTGGGGATAGGTTGATTGGCAACACTAAATGGTCTCCAGTGTGTGAATGTTGTCTGTCTATCTGTGTTGGCCCTGTGATGAGGTGGCGACTCGTCCAGTGTGTACCCGCCTTCCACCCGAATGTAACTGAGATAGGCTCCAGCACCCCCTGCGACCCCAAACGGGACAAGCGGTAAAAAATGGATGGATGGATGGCAAAGTCAGCAACCATACAGATGCCCCTTCTTATTCACCTTGGCTGCATTTGTGGATGCGCTTTCCTCGCGCATTTCTAAGTCCACAGCAAATCCCTCCTTCCTTCCAGGCTGGTATATTGGCTTTTTTTGGATCCATGTTGAGTAATAAAATCGACAAAACACACGCCGAAGCATGAGTAATGAACCGTAGGGTCTCTACCTCTCCATATTGGGCGTTCCCTTGTTGAGGTGCCACTGTAAAATTCAGCTTCGGGGCAAAAATGTTGATAAGGACGTCCTTATTTTAAAGTATTATATTTATAGTATATTCAGTGTTTGATCTTTTTGAAATATATAATGCACCCACGAGTCAATTGGAAGGTTTCCTCCTCCCCAGGTCCACCTGGCCATGGTGCGCTACCACGAGGCTGGGCGTTTCTGCGAGAAGGACGAGCAGTGGGATCAGGACTCGGCCATGTTCCACCTGGAGCGAGCCGCCCAGTGCGGGGAGCTGGAGGCCATCGTGGTCTTGGGTCAATGCTGCCTGCAGCTGCCGCACCACATCCTGCCAAACATGGAGCTGGAGGTGCGCTTCTCCGATTCTCTCACCGCATTCGAAGGTTGAATTCACCTAAAACGTGACTCTTGCCTGACTTCCAGGACAACGCGGGAAACCGGATGAAAGGATTCAAGTATCTGCTGCAGGCCGCGGAAGCCGGTGACCGATCCTCAATGATCGTAGTGGCCCGAGCTTTTGATACGGGGGTCAACCTGTCTGCAGACAGGTGAGAGAAATTCATTTGGGAGAAGAGTGCCCCCTGGAGGAAGCCAGTTGTTGTTGTTGTTGTTGGAAGGGCTTCAGGAGGGTTGACATGCTGCCGTCCTTGAAAGAACAAAAATGTCCCGAAATTTTACCAAACTTGGACTTGAATCTGAAAATGTGTAAAATCACGGTGGAACTAGATGAGGAAATTCCTGGAGGAACTGCATGTGAATGCTCCAATGCTAAAGTTGAACTGAAATCCTGGACATTTTTTTTGTAGAATTGTTGGAGTAGAGCAGACAATTCCCAAGCAGGCTGAATATTTAGGAAGTTGGAACAGTTTGAATCAGATGAAAAATGTGGACCTTTGAAGAACGTCCCATTGATTTTAATGGGAATTGCCCAAAAATGTGTGAATTTCGGGAAAAAGCGGGAATTTTTTTGAAAATGGTAAAAAACTTGAATGGTGGGAATGAGTTGAAATGGTCGGTGTTGGAGTTTTTCAAATCGGTCGAGTGGTAACATGTTGAATTGAGAAATGGTAATACGGTATTTCGGGAAAACTGGGAATTTTTCCTGTTCAAAAGAACAACTTAGTTTTTTTCTCCTGATTAAAAGGAATGTTTTGACGGTGATACGGTTGAAATGCATTGAAAAAGGTGCCAGAAAAAAGGGTGGAAATAGGGCTTAGGAAAACTAGGATTTCTGGAAAATCCTAGAATTTTATTTTTAAACCTGGAAAAAAGGTAGTTAAATGTCCAGGACGGTTTAATGTGTTTTTGGGGGGAAATATTGCATTTTTGTGTGTTTTTGCCAATTTAAATATGTATATATATATATATATACACTGAATATATATAGTTTATGATTTTAGCTACATACGGTAGTTCCTCTGTTTGTTTGAAATTTTCATTAGTCCCACAAGTGGTGTAAAAGTGTAGGACTATTGAGTAATACCAAAGCTGAGAAACAGATCTTTTTTACGGCCCAACAATGGGCCCTAAGATTAAGAAACATTGTTTTGATGTTTCATTAGAATTTATGTTAAGATAAAGCCAATAATGACATTTTTTCCCCGCTTTATTTTGAAAAGCAAGAAAAAGTATCGAATGACATTATTGGTACCGGCACAACATTATTCTGTATGTACATTGCTTCCTCCCCACACAGGAAGCAGGACTGGGAGGAGGCGATCCGCTGGTACGACAGCGCATTGAACATGAGCGACCACGACGAAGGCGGCGAGTTCGACGGCATGCAGGACGAGCCCCGTCACCTCCTGCTGGCCAGAGAGGCGGCCATGTTCCAGGAGGGAGGCTTCAACCTCACGGCCAACCCGCAGAAAGCAGGTGAAGCCGCCAGCGCCATCAAGAGACTTGACGCAGTCTGACCGCTGTCGCTTTTTCCTTCCCTGCAGGCGACTTGTTTACAGAAGCAGCAGAGGCCGCCACGGAGGCCATGAAGGGTCGCTTGGCCAACCAGTACTACATGAAAGCCGAGGAGGCGTGGGCCATGATGGAGGAGTAAATCTGCGTCCGGGTGCGCACTTTTAACACGAAGTGGATTGACGTTTACATATTTTTATAACACATTTCTAAGCTCCTGGTGCTTTGCATGTTTCAGTCCTCCATCTTCATCAAGTTACCTGTGCAGGATTTTCTCTTCCAAGTACCCAATTTACCGTATTTTCCGGACCATAGGGCGCACCGGATTAAAAGGCGCACTGCCGGTGAGCGGGTCTAGTCAGGTCTATTTTCATACAAAAGGCGCACCGGCTTATAAGGCGCATTAAAGGCCTACTAAAATGGAATTTTCTCATTTAAACGGGGATAGCAGCTCCATTCTATGTGTCATACTAGATCATTTTGCGATATTGCCATATTTTTGCTGAAAGGATTTAGTAGAGAACATCCACGATAAAGTTTGCAACTTTTGGTCGCTAATAAAAAAGCCTTGCCTGTAGCGGAAGTAGCAGACGATGTGCGCGTGACGTCACGGGTTGTGGAGCTCCTCACATCTGAACATTGTTTATCAATCATGGCCACCAGCAGCAAGTGCAATTCGGACCGAGAAAGCGAGGAGTTCCCCATTAATTTGAGCGAGGATGAAAGATTTGTGGATGAGGAAAGTTAGAGTGAAGCACTTAAAAAAATTAAATGAAAAGGCGACGGCTCCAGGCGACGGCAGTGTGAGCGATTCAGATGTTTTTAACACATATACTAGGATAATTCTGGAAAATCCCTTATCTGCTTATTGTGTTAATAGTGTTTTAGTGAGATTATAAAGTCATACCTGAAAGTCGGAGGGCTGCGGTGAACGCCAGGTTCTCTGAGAGAAGCCAATGCAGGAGCCAAAATCACAGCTGCCTTTTTGACAGCTGCAGGAGGAGGTCGCATAATCCACTGATGTCTCCGGTAAAAGCAGACTTCATATCACAATTTTCCCATCCAAAAACTTGCTGGTTGACGTAGAGAAACATGTTCGCTTGACAACCCTGTGTTAAAGCTTCACAACAAACAAAGAAACACCGGCTGTGTTTCAGTGCTAAAGGCAGCTGCAATCCACCGCTTTCCACCAACAGCATTCATCTTTGACGTCTCCATTATTAATTGAACAAATTGCAAAGGATTCAGCAACACAGATGTCCAGAATACTGTGTAATTATGCGATGAAAAGAGACGACTTTTAGGCCCAAGTGGTGCTGGGCTAATATGTCCGCTACAACCCGAGACGTCACAAACACTCGTCATCATTCCGCGACGTTTTCAACAAGAAACTCCGCGGGAAATTTAAAATTGCAATTTAGTAAAGTAAAGCGGCCGTATTGTCATGTGTTGCAATGTTAATATTTCATCATTGATATATAAACTATCAGACTGCGTGGTCGCTAGTAGTGGCTTTCAGTAGGACTGTAAAGGAGTCATATAATTATTTTTTTTCTAAATGTAAAAGACTTCCTTGTGGTTTACATCAGTGTTTTCCAACCACTGTGCCGCGGCACACTGGGAGATGATCTAATTTCACCTATTGGTTAAAAATATTTTTCGCAAACCAGTAATTATAGTCTGCAAATGATGCGTTGTTGTTGAGAGTCGGTGCTGTATAGAGCTTGGCAGAGTAAGCGTGGAATACTCTTCTGTATCAGTAGCTAATTGCTTTGTTGATGTCAAAAATAGCGGGAGGCAGTGTGCAGGTAAAAAAGGTGTCTAGTGCTTAAAGCAAAAATAAACAAAAGGTGAGTGCCCCTAAGAAAAGGCTTTGAAGCTTTGGGAAGGCTATGCAGAACAAAACTATAACTGAATTGACTACAAATTAAAAACAGAATGCTGGACGACAGCAAAGACTTACTGTGGAGCGAAGACGGCGTCTGCATCCGAACATGACGTGACAATCAAAAATGTCCCCACAAAGAAGGAAAAAACAACTGAAATATTCTTGATTGCGACAACAAAGTAGACGCAGGAAGTATCGCTCAAAGGAAGACATGAAACTGCTTCAGGAAAATACCAAAAAAAAAGAGAAAAAGCCACCAAAATAGGAGTGCAAGACAAGAATAAAATACTACACACAGGAAAACGGCCAAAAAGTCCAAATAAGACAACCATTTACTGTCAACTGAGTTTCGTTTTTTATTATTTTCTTCTGGTGGTTTGCCTCCGCATTTTTTCAACACAAAAAATGTGCCTTGGCTGAAAACCAGTGGTCTACATAACACGTAATTGTGATTCTTTGGTCCAAATGTTGCAGAGATGATGTTTTACACATCATCTTCCAGTCGCTTTCTGACAATCTCTTCAGGATGCGCCGTTTTGTGGCCGCTCTTATTTATTTACGTGGCTCAGTTTCCACAGCGTCTTCTCCCCGTCATCTTTGTTGTAGCGGTGTAGCGTGCAAGGACGGGAGTGGGAGAAGTGTCAAAAGATGGAGCTAACGGTTTTAATAGCATTCAGACTTTACTTCAATCAATGACAGAGCAGCATCTCCTCATCCGTGGCTCACTAGTGCAACAACAACACCCGAAATGTTTCCCGTGAAAAACAGTCCGACCGGAACTCTCTAATAACTAAAGTTTCTTGGGTGAATAATGTAAAGTCACCACACCAGTTTGTTTTAGTGCTTTCATGGCGAGTTTACTGACAGACATAAGTAAGAACTTTACACTACTTTATATTAGAAATGGCAAGAGCGGAGAATGAATGTCCCATAACAAGAAGAAAGAGAAAAAGAAGAAGCTTATCGACTACGTTGTCGCCACGAACTACAATGGCGGAGGCGCGCAAATTTTCAGGACTTATGCAGATCCCAAATACACATCAGCAGGCACCAGAAGGTAGGAAACGTTGCTTTTGCATAATATTGCGAAACAAAACGCCAGATAATGTCTTACCTTATACACACACCATAATAATATCAATCAATCAATGTTTATTTATATAGCCCTAAATCACAAGTGTCTCAAAGGGCTGCACAAACCACAACAACTTCCTCGATACAGAGCCCAAATAAGGGCAAGGAAAAACTCACACCCAGTGGGACGTCGGTGATAATAATAATACTCCCATGTTGAAGCATAGTACAATCCATGCAGCTTTATAGTTTACCAAAGTCGCACTAAAACATTTTAATAGATTTTTCAGCGCCGTGTGTAATGTTTCATATTTTCAATGGAACATACATTATTTTGGTTTTGTTTACTTGAGTCGTATGGCAGTCTACATGTATTTCTTATGTGTGACAGCCATCATATTGCAGTCAACACATATCTCTTATGTGTGACTGCCATCTACTGGTCACATTTATCATTACACCATGTACCAAATAAAATATATAGTCCTGTAGTCTTAAATATAAAGTACATACTATTCGAACTAAATTAATGATAAACAATATGATATATCTGTGATGAGGGGCGACTTGTCCAGGGTGCACCCTACCTTCCGCCCAAATGCAGCTGAGATAGGCTCCAGTGACTCCAAAAGGCACAAATGGTAGGAAATGGATGGATGGCTGGCATAATGATATTTTATTTATTTTCTTAAATAAACAGTCAATAAAATCTGAGTACAAATGAAAATACTGCCCCACAGGTTTTGTCATCATTTTTGCGCTTAAGAAACTTCTCTATGACTTTTGCACTTGTAGTCAGACCATGTACCAAATAAAATTCCTTCGAGGTCGGTAAGCACAACCAGAATTATTCCCGTACATAAGGCGCACTGTCGAGTTGTGAGAAAATGAAAGGATTTTATGTGCGCCTTCTAGTCTGTAAAATATGGTCCTCCTTGTCCGTCTGTCCAGTTCTCAATGGAGTGTGTGAAGCCCCAACTTGACACCCCCCCCCAAAAAAAATATTTACATAACTTTCTATTGGATGAATGTTTGTTTAAAAAAAGGAAAAGGAAGATTATACTGTAAGAAAATTGTAAAAAAAAAAAAAAAAATAAAGTTTGCATTGCCTTTTTTCTGAGTACGCACTTTCATTTGCTGCTGGTGTTTTTTTCAAAGATCATGCGACTCAATTTTGACTGGTTCTGATTTTTTTTATTTTTAATTGAACAATATTTACAAACAGTGCTGTTCTTGTCCCTCTACTAAGATAATAAACACAAACTCAATATCATTACTTTTTGACCTTTGACCAGCCCTTTTTCTTATGATAACGTTGACGGGAGCGGGGAAATGTCTGGGCGGCATAGCTCGGTTGGTAGAGTGGTCGTGCCAGCAACTTGAGGGTTGCAGGTTTGATTCCCGCTTCCGCCATCTTAGTCACTGCCGTTGTGTCCTTGGGCAAGACACTTTACCCACCTGCTCCCAGTGCCAC